>NW_027212706.1:25000-26092 GCF_041682495.2 Bombus fervidus | reverse complement strand
AATACATAATATTGCCATTTATATAAAAATATTCATACCTCGTAACGCTTTTTTAGCGAGATAACTCGAAATAACTTTTTGGACCGGAATTTTTCTAAGTCCCTACGTACCGGCCGGGGGATCGACGAAGTGCCAACCGCCCGGTCATGTCGGTCCGGAGGGGGCAATTTTTTAAAAAAAATAAAACGAAATCGTTACAGTCGACTAGAATTCGTCGAACCATAACGATTTCTATAAAAAATATTCATACCTTATAACGCTTTTAAGCGAAATAACTCGAAATAACTTTTCGGTCGAAAATTTTTCTAAGTCCCTACGTACCGGTCGAGAATGCGACTAAGTTCCAACGTCCCGGGCGCGATCATACTTTTTTTATATAACTTTCCAGCGACGAAATAAACGCTTAATCCCGATGTAAAACGTCATTCTAAAGCGATTTATGCACAAATATTAGCACCTTGTAACGCTTTTTAAGCGAAAAAATTCGAAAAAAACGGTTCGATTAAAAATTTTTTTTTAACGTTCTCGGGACGAAATAAACGCTTAATCCCGACGTAGGAATACATGATATTCCCATTTATGTAAAAATATATACGCATCACAACGCTTTTTAAGCGAAATAACTGGAAATAAACCGTTCGGTACGAAAAATTTTTCAAAGTCAGACGGGCTCTCGAGCGTTGCTCGCTCGCTGCGCTCGCTCGAAAAAAAAAAAACTAGCCCAACCCAAAACCAATCCCTTTTTCGCGTTCGTTCCTCGATTTCTCTTGAAATCGGAGAAACTCGCGGGATCGGTTTTTGGGTTGGGCTAGTATAAGTTCGAGCGAGCGCAGCGAGCGAGCAACGATCGCGACCGTTACTTCGTACGTCCACGGTATATTTTCGTTACGTTAATTTTTTCGTTACTTTCGTCTCGTTTCTTGGATCGATCGAGAGCGGTTTGGTCGATGGTGAAAGAAGGAAAAAACGAGAGAACGAAAAGTAAAAGAGGAGCGAGCGCGCGTCTCGCCCTTGCGAATTACGTCGTCGTATTTTCGTACGTACGTACGTACCTTAAGAATATCGTACGTACCCCGGCGCTGACCCGCGATG
>NW_027212706.1:7500-20000 GCF_041682495.2 Bombus fervidus | reverse complement strand
CGATCGACGATGCTTGCGGCGGTCTAGACGCACACACATTCGAGAATGGATTGGTTGCGGCCCGATACCGTCTAGTGTACCGTCGTGCAGTCGGCCGGGCGACCGAGGGTCTGCCGCGTGCGCCGAAGCGACGCGACAGTCACCCGCTCGGGCCGTAGACCGACACACAACGGGTCGCGACGTTCTACTAGGGGAGAAGTGCACGACTACGACGCCGGAGCGTTCGAATCGAAGGTGGCGTGCCCTCGCCAATGGAACCACGAAGGCCCACCCGGAGCATCGCTCACCAACGATCACCGACGCCGTCGACGATGAATCTCCCCATTCGATCTTTTGGGTTTCTCAGGTTTACCCCTGAACGGTTTCACGTACTCTTGAACTCTCTCTTCAAAGTTCTTTTCAACTTTCCCTCACGGTACTTGTTCGCTATCGGTCTCGTGGTTGTATTTAGCCTTAGATGGAGTTTACCACCAACTTAGGGCTGCACTCTCAAGCAACCCGACTCTAAGGAGAGATCCTCCCGAAACGCGTTCCGGTCACTACGGGCCTGGCACCCTCTGTGGGTACATGGCCCCATTCAAGATGGACTTGGACGCGGTTCGACGTCACGGGATAAACGGATCCTCCCGAACACTACATTTCCCAACGGCGGAACCGCGGGATTCAGTGCTGGGCTAATTCCTGTTCGCTCGCCGCTACTAAGGAAATCCTTGTTAGTTTCTTTTCCTCCGCTTAGTAATATGCTTAAATTCAGCGGGTGATCTCGCCTACTCTGAGGTCGCTTCAACGTCACGACACGGTGACAATTTTTTTTTTCAAAGAAAAAAAAATTTCGTGCCATGTGGGCGCGATTCGAGAAAAGCAAGACGGTTTGATAACAATGCGACAGAGGGTCTTTATTTTTATTTCTCTCTCCGAGAATCGCCTCAAAGAGAAAAAAAAATAAAAAAAAAAAATTAATTCGAATAGAATCGAGAACCTTATATTCTATCTCGATCGAGAAACGTTTTATGCATCTCGCCAAAGTGCCTTTTAAACTTCGTTCGTCGTATCATGTTCGAGCTAAGACTCACGCAAGACACCCGTAACGATCTCCGGTTTTTAACGCCCGTCCTCTTTGTATAATATATATATATATATATACACGTGTTATGTATAATATATCTCCCGTAGCCGTTTCTCTCTTCTCGACGATTCCAGCGGTTCCTTGTTTTCGCCTGTTATTGCTGGCACAGAGATCGAACACGCGACATGTATATAACATATCGGTTTCTTTGCTCTGTACCAACGACGAAAACGCACGGGAACTCACGCAAGTGGAAAAGCGAGCGCGAGACGTACACAACGGGGTGAATTTATTACTCGGGGACTGGACGACCGGCGATACGTTAGGATGCGCGGTCCAGCGATAGACGACGAAGAGACATGGGATGACCAACGATCTCTTTTTCTCTAATACTCGGAGCGCCGAATCGCCTTAAAGCAAAAAAAAATCACACGCGCGTACGTCGTACGTACGGCGCGTGTATACCTCGTCTCTAATCAAGTTTCGTTAGTCTTTCTCGAGCCTCGCCAAAGAGGATCGTTCTCTTCCTCTGCGCGATCTCTCCGTGCCAATGTCAGAGATTATTCTCTTTCGCACGACGACGAAAACGACTATTTTCGACGATCCGAACAACTTTGTAACGGACTCACATGCACATCTTAAAATCGAGTACAGAAACGTTGCGCAACACCGTGAGCTTTTCTCTTCTTCGTCACCCTTAAATATAGCCGATCGTAGACGCACGCTAGATCGTAACACACTTTTCGTTGATTTCCGACGAACGTGGCTTTGGGCCAGGCGCGCGGGCAGAGAGATACGCGACCGACGGGGAAAAATTCGTCCCGATACATGTACGCGTACTCTCCGATCTCCGCGCAACGCTGGGGATCATCTCCCTAAGTCATCAGCGTTCGAAGAAATCTCGTGTGTCCGTTCCCGGATCTACGGCTTTCTCTGGGTTCGCGAAGAACAGAAAAAAGCACAGAGGATGAAAAACGCAACGACGACCCATCGATGCGACGGTCCTCGTTGTCTTCTCGTCAGTCGTCTCGCGCCTGCAGAATACATCTCTGCCGCACGAACAGACGGAGTGGGTATTCGATCCCTGGGGCTGTACGAGTAAAAACATCTTGATGAAAAGACGGTTGTGTTTCTTTAAGGCACACAGTTTTTCGTTACGCCACCAAGTTTAGGTTTAGGTTTTAATATCTTGGTTCTCTTTTCTCTCCTCTCTCGACTGACTTTGTTCAAAAATATTTTTGCTTTCTCTCAGTCTCGCCAAAAATTCATTTAAGACGACGTCGGGGGCGCGGTCATTCGTGCTTATCGAAGACTAACAAAACGTAGCAGAGGCTGATACAAAAAGAAAAAAAAAATCGGCCACGAAGAAAACTCGCTCTGTGTATCTCGATAACCGCGTCGACGACGACGGTTCTCTCCGCGCTCTTTTAATTCGTATCCTTCTTCTTGCGCTTCGTCCGACTCAGAAACGTTCGTAAAACACGAACGACGGCGGGTTGTCAAGCCAAGAAGGGACAGAGAAGAGACGGAGGTAGTTTTGCGAGTCTCCCGTGAACGCGATAGATTTTTCATATATATTTGTATCGAGAGCATGCGTACGCCGGTCTCCACACGATCCAGCGACGAACGCCGACGAACGTCCAACAATCGCTCGTACGTCGCGTACGAGCCCTCGACCGCTCTTTAATTCGTATTCTTTTGCTTGGCGCTCGTCCTCCGACTCAGAAACGTTCGTTTAAAGATAAAACGAACGACGGCGGGCTGTCGACGAGGCAAGAAAGAACAGAGAGATACGGACCGAGAGCAACGATACGCAACGCAAGCAGTCTTAGGTTTACGTGAGCAACCCTCAGCCAGGCGTGGTCCAGGAATTGTATCCGTGGACCGCAATGTGCGTTCGAAATGTCGATGTTCATGTGTCCTGCAGTTCACACGTTGACGCGCAATTAGCTGCGTTCTTCATCGACCCACGAGCCAAGTGATCCACCGTTCAGGGTAATCGTTTATGCATGGATTTTTGTTTGTGTACTCAGGTTTTTGTACTCTTATTCTCGGTTCGAAAGAAGCCGATATCCGACAAACGTCCGACCAACGGGAATCGAACGCGCGGAAGTCGCCATATGATTGACGACACGAAAATACGTTCGAAAACGAAATCGGACGGACTGCGCGACGACACACGCAGCCCGCCGACCGGGCGTAAAGTGCATTATAATATATAACAACCAACGAGATCGAAGCTCCGTTCGTCAGGAAACGACGGGGATATAACACCCGATTCTGAATCCTCTGTACAGCACACGATCTCGCGAAGAAAGCGCACGGTGGCTAGCCCATGATATATATATATGTTCGTTCCTCTCGTCCAGTTATTCGAAGCAAACAGCCGATATGCATCTCCATCGTTCGGGTAAAAAAAAATCGATGGGACGCGCACGGTCGTAGTCTTCCTCGCGCGGTCGTTTCTTCCCGATAGCCAGAAGCAGAGTTTGAAAAACTCTAGCGACGGAACGAGGCATTAGACTCTCGACAACGAGGATACAGACACGGCCGGCGGTCCCCTCTGAATCGACTTCGGTGGTTCAGGTAAAAATAAAAAAAATCGATGGGACGCGCACGGTCGTCCTTCCTCTTCCTCGCGCGCGGTCTATTCTTCCCGATAGCCAGAAGCAGAGTTTGAAAAACTCTAGCGACGGAACGAGGCATTAGACTCGCGACAACGAAGATAGAGAGACGGCCGGCGGTCCCCTCTGAATCCACTTTGGTCGCTCAGGTAAAAATAAAAAAAAATTCGAAAGGGACGCGCACGGTCGTCCTTCCTCTTCCTCGCGCGGTCTTTTCTTCCCGATAGCCAGAAGCAGAGTTTGAAAAACTCTAGCGACGGAACGAGGCATTAGACTCTCGACAACGAGGATAGAGAGACGGCCGGCGGTCCCCTCCGAACGGATGGCGACAACGACGACTAAAGCGCGAAAAATCGCGACGAAAAGGAACGCATCTCCGTTCAGGTGTATGTGTGTGCGTGCGTTTAAAAAAAATTCGATGGGACTCGCAGCCATCGGCCTCGCGCGGTCGTTTCTTCCCGATAGCCAGAAGCAGAGTTTGAAAAACTCTAGCGACGGAACGAGGCATATGACTCACGACAACGAGGATATGGACAGGCGGTCCCCTCTGAACGGGTCGACGAGACGATGGTAAAAGAGACGAACCGGACGAAACTTCCGTCGATCAGGTAAAAATAAAAAAAAATTCGATGGGACGCGCACGGTCGTCGTCGTCGTCTTCCTCGCGCGGTCGTTTCTTCCCGATAGCCAGAAGCAGAGTTTGAAAAACTCTAGCGACGGAACGAGGCATATGACTCACGACAACGAGGATAGAGAGACGGCCGGCGGTCCCCTCTGAATCGACTTCGGTGGTTCAGGTAAAAATAAAAAAAATCGATGGGACGCGCACGGTCGTCGTTCCTCTTCCTCGCGCGCGGTCTATTCTTCCCGATAGCCAGAAGCAGAGTTTGAAAAACTCTAGCGACGGAACGAGGCATTAGACTCGCGAGGATAGAGAGACGGCCGGCGGTCCCCTCCGAACCAACTTCGTCTAGTTAAGAATCGTTATACTCTTTACCATCACTCGCACTGGTATATATCTTTTCGGGCCAACATCCACGCAATGCGTTTTCGTTCTAGGTTACCCGATCCACGAGTACGAACGTACAACGTGGTTTCGTTTTGTCGAACATCGTATATCGTTCGCCGTTGAAACGAACGACAACGAAACGACATAGGAAGAACGAACGCCCTTTGGGTAGGAAGCACGTTTCGAGGAACGACGAGAGTTTGGAGAGACGCGCGAGATAGCTGGAGACGCGCAGATATAGGTATCCATGGATCTTCGAAGAGAACCTTCGAAGATATATAATTCGGTATCCTATTTTTCTGCGGCTCGCTATTCGCGTTCTTTCGCTCTCGTCGACGACTCGTTATAGACGCTTCGTTCGATCCCAAAGAGCAGTCTTCCTTATGTCCCGTTGCTAGGAGGTGAGGCCTACGCAACGCAACTACGAAATATAGAAGAGGTGTGAGCAGTGATCTCTCCGACACGAGGCACTTTAGAGATTTTAGTTTATATATTATATTGTTCGTTCGTTGGATTTCCACGATGCAAATACGAAATACGAGATCGTGACGGCGGGTCTTTCTGTGTACGACCTCACGCAGGCGCCTCGATCGCATTTCTCATTACACGTGGTTTCCACTGTAACTTTTAGTTTTTTCGATATGTGTTCAGCTCAAGTTCCCTCACATATCGTTATTATTATTATTATTATTATTATTAATAGTAGCGGTTTCGTGTTATAGGATTCGGAGACGGCGGGTCTTTCTGTGTACGACCTCACGCAAGCGCCTCGAGAATCTTTTTAAGTTTTCCGTGTGTTATATTATTCGGAGACGGCGGGTCTTTCTGTTTACGACCTCACGCAGGCGCCTCGAGAATATTTTTAAGTTTTTCGTTTGTTATAATATTATTCGGAGACGGCGGGTCTTTCTGTGTACGACCTCACGCAGGCGCCTCGAATTATTCGTGTAAAAGTATATCTCTTCATCCCGATGATCGAGAGAGAGAGTGCCACACTCTTCGTATAGTTTCGTAACTGGAGCGTCTCCCACCTCCTTATTGTAAAAAATTTGGCTTTTGTCAAAGTATATAGCTTGTTAATACGTCGTATATACTTTGTGTCGATATAGGAGGAGTACGGCTCCTTACCGACGATATTATATATATTTTATTATACAGTGTTCAAGTCAAATATATTCTTTGTGTTTTTGTATTTTTCGTTAATGATCCTTCCGCAGGTTCACCTACGGAAACCTTGTTACGACTTTTACTTCCTCTAAATGATCAAGTTTGGTCATCTTCCCGGTAACATCGGCAATGCTTATCACATTGGCCGCGCACCAGTCCGAAGACCTCACTAAATCATTCAATCGGTAGTAGCGACGGGCGGTGTGTACAAAGGGCAGGGACGTAATCAACGCGAGCTTATGACTCGCGCTTACTGGGAATTCCTCGTTCATGGGGAATAATTGCAAGCCCCAATCCCTAGCACGAAGGAGGTTCAGCGGGTTACCCGGGCCTTTCGGCCAGGGAAAACACGCTGATTCCTTCAGTGTAGCGCGCGTGCGGCCCAGAACATCTAAGGGCATCACAGACCTGTTATTGCTCAATCTCGTGCGGCTAGAAGCCGCCTGTTCCTCTAAGAAGATTTGTTTGTACGTTGGTAGTAAAAACCCGCCGACCGAAGCCGGGGGCCTTCGAGATACCATAATTTACGTCTATTTAGCAGGCTAGAGTCTCGTTCGTTATCGGAATTAACCAGACAAATCGCTCCACCAACTAAGAACGGCCATGCACCACCACCCACCGAATCAAGAAAGAGCTATCAATCTGTCAATCCTTCCGGTGTCCGGGCCTGGTGAGGTTTCCCGTGTTGAGTCAAATTAAGCCGCAGGCTCCACTCCTGGTGGTGCCCTTCCGTCAATTCCTTTAAGTTTCAGCTTTGCAACCATACTTCCCCCGGAACCCAAAAGCTTTGGTTTCCCGGAAGCTGCCCGCCGAGTCATCGGAGGAACTTCGGCGGATCGCTGGCTGGCATCGTTTATGGTTAGAACTAGGGCGGTATCTGATCGCCTTCGAACCTCTAACTTTCGTTCTTGATTAATGAAAACATTTTTGGCAAATGCTTTCGCTTCTGTCCGTCTTGCGACGATCCAAGAATTTCACCTCTAACGTCGCAATACGAATGCCCCCATCTGTCCCTATTAATCATTACCTCGGGGCTCCGAAAACCAACAAAATAGAACCGAGGTCCTATTCCATTATTCCATGCACACAGTATTCAGGCGAAGGTAGCCTGCTTTAAGCACTCTAATTTGTTCAAAGTAAACGTATCGGCCCACCTCGACACTCAGTGAAGAGCACCGCGATGGGATATTAGTTGGACCGCCCCGCGAGGAGCTAAGCCCACCGATAGGACGTACCACATAATGCCAGTTAAACACCGCGAGCGGTGAACCGACACTGTGACACACAGATTCAACTACGAGCTTTTTAACCGCAACAACTTTAATATACGCTATTGGAGCTGGAATTACCGCGGCTGCTGGCACCAGACTTGCCCTCCAATTGGTCCTCGTTAAAGGATTTAAAGTGTACTCATTCCGATTACGGGGCCTCGGATGAGTCCCGTATCGTTATTTTTCGTCACTACCTCCCCGTGCCGGGAGTGGGTAATTTGCGCGCCTGCTGCCTTCCTTGGATGTGGTAGCTGTTTCTCAGGCTCCCTCTCCGGAATCGAACCCTGATTCCCCGTTACCCGTTACAACCATGGTAGGCGCAGAACCTACCATCGACAGTTGATAAGGCAGACATTTGAAAGATGCGTCGCCGGTGCTAGATGACCATGCGATCAGCACAAAGTTATTCAGAGTCACCAAAACAAACGATGGACGAACGGACGAGCCATCCGCCACCGATTGGTTTTGATCTAATAAAAGCATTCGTACCATCTCTGGTACGAATCTGTTTGCATGTATTAGCTCTAGAATTACCACAGTTATCCAAGTAAGTTTAAGTATGATCTAAGAAACCATAACTGATTTAATGAGCCATTCGCGGTTTCACCTTAATGCGGCATGTACTGAGACATGCATGGCTTAATCTTTGAGACAAGCATATGACTACTGGCAGGATCAACCAGGGAACTTTGTATTTTATATATATATTATATATTAGAGTCAAAAGACTCTCTTTTTAAAATAGCCTCAGAGTGTCGTAGGTGGGTCCGTAACACCGTACGACGAGACTTTTCGTTCTTAGTGAACGTTCGACGACACCCTTTTAATTCCCGTTGTAACGTCGAACGCCACTACTCTCTCTCATTTCGCCACTCTCTCTTTACTTTCTTTCGTTCGTTTGATTGTTTGTGTGGAATATTTTAAGATCATTCTGTTCATAGGATCATTCTGTAAGAATGGTTTGTTGGTTGAACGAATATGCCTTAGCGGTAAAAAGCACGTAAACTGCATGCTGAACGTACCGTCCTCGTAAGAAACATATTCGTTCGTTCTTTTGATATTCTCCAATCAGAAAGAACGCACTTCCTAAAAGGTAGTACGCTCCCCATTAGCCTTTCGTATGTTTAAAACGTACTGCGTACGCTATAACATAAGTTTTGGAACGGTCTCTGCCGAACCAGCATGAATTGATACTCAGTTAGTAACAAGCACACTGCCCTAACTTTTTTTAAAGTTAGTGCGAGCATACAGGATCCAGCTTCCCGACTAAGGGGAACCTTGCCACGTTATTTGGTCATTACGTCCAGGACAGCGACCCGCGGCGCAGCAGTGTAGAGAAAGAGTCGATACGAGAACGAAGGAACAGTCGAGAAATAGTAAAAAAGTTCACTAAGACTCGAGGAGCGGTGACTGAATTCTCAACCGAGGCCGTAGAATAGCCACGCGCTCGACGCTGTTCCGTCCGGACCGTCCGACTCGACGTGTCTCTTATAGATACCAAAGCGCCGGCCGGACGGTCGGCGCCGGCCGGGCCAGCGGCCGGGCGCTTACCATGTAAAACCTCCGTTAGAGCGTACCGTCGGACTTAGTCTCTGAAACGCTCGACCACTTTTTTCGAATAAACTACCCTTAGAAAACATCCTATCGTCGAGATATTTTAACGCACCGCTTATTTTAATATTTCAAACGAGTTTTTATCGAAAAATTTAATTTTTTTTTTTTTTTCAAAATCGCATCAGTAAACCACCTCTTTTAACGAATACGGACAAAAACCACGTTCTTAATCGATTAGAACACGTTAAAACAACGAGAAATATGCAAAAAAATATATACCTTGCAACGTTAATTAACGAAAAAATTAAACAAATATCGCAGTCGTGTCAGTTCGACGGACACTAATTTTTTAAAAAATTCGAAAAAAACGTTTAATCCAGTTGTATTTAATAGAGATATAACCGTTTCTGCAAAAATATTTATACCTTATAACGCTTTTTAACGAAATAACTCGAAATAAGCTTTTCGGACTTTTCCGCCGGCCGAAATTTTTCTAAGTCCCAACGTACCGTCGGACTTAGTCTCTGAAACGCTCGACCACTTTGTTCCAATAAAGTACCCTTATAAAACGTCCTATCGTCGAGATATTTTAACGCACCGCTTATTTTAATATTTTAAACGAGTTTTTATCGAAAAATTTAATTTTTTTTTTTTTTTTCAAAATCGCATCAGTAAACCACCTCTTTTAACGAATACGGACAAAAACCACGTTCTTAATCGATTAGAACACGTTGAAACAACGAGAAATATGCAAAAAAATATATACCTTGCAACGTTAATTAACGAAATAATTAAACAAATATCGCAGTCGTGTCAGTTCGTCGAACACAAATTTTTTAAAAAATTCGAAAAAACGTTTAATCCAGTTGTATTTAATAGAGATATAACCGTTTCCGCAAAAATATTTATACCTTATAACGCTTTTTAACGAAATAACTCGAAATAAGTATTTCGGACTTTTCCGCCGGCCGAAATTTTTCTAAGTCCCAACGTACCGGTCCAGAATGAGACAAAGTTCCAAAGGCCCGGTCGTATCCGTCCGTTTTTTTTTAACCTTCCACGGACGAAATAAACGTTTAATCCCGACGTAAAATACAATAATATAGCGATTTATATAAAAATATTCATACCTCATAACGCTTTTTAACGAAATAACTCGAAAAAACTTTTCGGTCCGAAATTTTTCTAAGTCCCTACGTACCGCTCGAGAATGCGACTAAGTTCCAACGTCCCGGGCGCGATCATACTTTTTTTATATAACTTTTCAGCGACGAAATAAATGCTTAATCCCGATGTAAAACGTCATTTTAAAGCGATTTATGCAAGAATATTCGCACCTTATAACGCTTTTAAGCGAAATAATTCAAAAAAACCTTTCGAATAAAAAATTTTTTTTTAACGTTTTCGGGACCAAATAAACGTTTAATCCCGACGTAAAATATAATAATACAACGATTTATATAAAAATATTAATACCTCATAACGCTTTTTAACGAAATAACTCGAAAAAACTTTTCGGTCGAAAATTTTTCTAAGTCCCTACGTACCGGTGGAGAGTATGACCAAGTCCGACGGGCCGAGTCGCGTCGGTCCACTATTTTTTTTTAACGTTTTCGGGACCAAATAAACGTTTAATCCCGACGTAAAATATAATAATATAGCGATTTATATAAAAATATTCGTACCTTATAACGCTTTTTAACGAAATAACTCGAAAAAACTTTTCGGTCGAAAATTTTTCTAAGTCCCTACGTACCGGTGGAGAGTATGACCAAGTCCGACGGGCCGAGTCGCGTCGGTCCACTATTTTTCTTTAACGTTTTCGGGACCAAATAAACGTTTAATCCCGACGTAAAATATAATAATATAGCGATTTATATAAAAATATTCGTACCTTATAACGCTTTTTAACGAAATAACTCGAAAAAACTTTTCGGTCGAAAATTTTTCTAAGTCCCTACGTACCGGTGGAGAGTATGACCAAGTCCGACGGGCCGAGTCGCGTCGGTCCACTATTTTTTTTTAACGTTTTCGGGACCAAATAAACGTTTAATCCCGACGTAAAATATAATAATATAGCGATTTATATAAAAATATTCATACCTTATAACACTTTTAAGCGAAATAACTCGAAAAAACTTTTCGGTCGAAAATTTTTCTAAGTCCCTACGTACCGGTGGAGAGTATGACCAAGTCCGACGGGCCGAGTCGCGTCGGTCCACTATTTTTTTTTAACGTTTTCGGGACCAAATAAACGTTTAATCCCGACGTAAAATATAATAATATAGCGATTTATATAAAAATATTCATACCTTATAACACTTTTAAGCGAAATAACTCGAAAAAACTTTTCGGTCGAAAATTTTTCTAAGTCCCTACGTACCGGTGGAGAGTATGACCAAGTCCGACGGGCCGAGTCGCGTCGGTCCACTATTTTTCTTTAACGTTTTCGGGACCAAATAAACGTTTAATCCCGACGTAAAATATAATAATATAGCGATTTATATAAAAATATTCATACCTTATAACACTTTTAAGCGAAATAACTCGAAAAAACTTTTCGGTCGAAAATTTTTCTAAGTCCCTACGTACCGGTGGAGAGTATGACAAAGTCCGACGGGCCGAGTCGCGTCGGTCCACTATTTTTTTTTAACGTTTTCGGGACCAAATAAACGTTTAATCCCGACGTAAAACTTAATAACATTCCCATTTATATAAAAATATTCGTACCTCATAACGCTTTTTAACGAAATAACTCGAAAAAACTTTTCGGTCCGAAATTTTTCTAAGTCCCTACGTACCGCTCGAGAATGCGACTAAGTTCCAACGTCCCGGGCGCGATCGTACTTTTTTTATATAACTTTCCAGCGACGAAATAAACGCTTAATCCCGATGTAAAACGTCATTTTAAAGCGATTTATGCACAAATATTAGCACCTTGTAACGCTTTTAAGCGAAAAAATTCGAAAAAACGGTTCGATTAAAAAATTTTTTTTAAAGTTCTCGGGACGAAATAAACGCTTAATCCCGACGTAGAAATACATAATATTCCCATTTATATAAAAATATTCATACCTCGTAACGCTTTTAAGCGAGATAACTCGAAATAACTTTTCGGTCCGAAATTTTTCTAAGTCCCTACGTACCGGCCGGGGGATCGACGAAGTGCCAACCTCCCGGTCATGTCGGTCCGGAGGGGGCAATTTTTTAAAAAAATAAAACGAAATCGTTACGTTCGACTAGAATTCGTCGAACCATAACGATTTCTATAAAAATATTCATACCTCGTAACGCTTTTAAGCGAAATAACTCGAAATAACGTTTCGGTCCGAAATTTTTCTAAGTCCCAACGTACCGCTCGAGAATGCGACTAAGTTCCAACGTCTCGGGCGCGATCGTAAATTTTTTACGGCACCTTTCGGGGACGAAATAAACGCTTAATCCCGATGTAAAACGTCATTTTAAAGCGATTTATGCAAGAATATTCGCACCTTATAACGCTTTTAAGCGAAAAAATTCGAAAAAACGGTTCGATTAAAAATTTTTTTTTAACGTTGTCGGGACGAAATAAACGCTTAATCCCGACGTAGAAATACGTAATATTGCTATTTATGTAAAAATATATACGCATCATAACGCTTTTAAGCGAGATAACTCGAAATAACTTTTCGGTCCGGAATTTTTCTAAGTCCCTACGTCCCGGCCGGGGGATCGACGAAGTGCCAACCGCCCGGTCATGTCGGTCCGGAGGGGGCAATTTTTTAAAAAAATAAAACGAAATCGTTACGTTCGACTAGAATTCGTCGAAC
>NW_027212705.1:12500-26118 GCF_041682495.2 Bombus fervidus | reverse complement strand
ACGATTCCAGCGGTTCCTTGTTTTCGCCTGTTATTGCTGGCACAGAGATCGAACACGCGACATGTATATAACATATCGGTTTCTTTGCTCTGTACCAACGACGAAAACGCACGGGAACTCACGCAAGTGGAAAAGCGAGCGCGAGACGTACACAACGGGGTGAATTTATTACTCGGGGACTGGACGACCGGCGATACGTTAGGATGCGCGGTCCAGCGATAGACGACGAAGAGACATGGGATGACCAACGATCTCTTTTTCTCTAATACTCGGAGCGCCGAATCGCCTTAAAGCAAAAAAAAATCACACGCGCGTACGTCGTACGTACGGCGCGTGTATACCTCGTCTCTAATCAAGTTTCGTTAGTCTTTCTCGAGCCTCGCCAAAGAGGATCGTTCTCTTCCTCTGCGCGATCTCTCCGTGCCAATGTCAGAGATTATTCTCTTTCGCACGACGACGAAAACGACTATTTTCGACGATCCGAACAACTTTGTAACGGACTCACATGCACATCTTAAAATCGAGTACAGAAACGTTGCGCAACACCGTGAGCTTTTCTCTTCTTCGTCACCCTTAAATATAGCCGATCGTAGACGCACGCTAGATCGTAACACACTTTTCGTTGATTTCCGACGAACGTGGCTTTGGGCCAGGCGCGCGGGCAGAGAGATACGCGACCGACGGGGAAAAATTCGTCCCGATACATGTACGCGTACTCTCCGATCTCCGCGCAACGCTGGGGATCATCTCCCTAAGTCATCAGCGTTCGAAGAAATCTCGTGTGTCCGTTCCCGGATCTACGGCTTTCTCTGGGTTCGCGAAGAACAGAAAAAAGCACAGAGGATGAAAAACGCAACGACGACCCATCGATGCGACGGTCCTCGTTGTCTTCTCGTCAGTCGTCTCGCGCCTGCAGAATACATCTCTGCCGCACGAACAGACGGAGTGGGTATTCGATCCCTGGGGCTGTACGAGTAAAAACATCTTGATGAAAAGACGGTTGTGTTTCTTTAAGGCACACAGTTTTTCGTTACGCCACCAAGTTTAGGTTTAGGTTTTAATATCTTGGTTCTCTTTTCTCTCCTCTCTCGACTGACTTTGTTCAAAAATATTTTTGCTTTCTCTCAGTCTCGCCAAAAATTCATTTAAGACGACGTCGGGGGCGCGGTCATTCGTGCTTATCGAAGACTAACAAAACGTAGCAGAGGCTGATACAAAAAGAAAAAAAAAATCGGCCACGAAGAAAACTCGCTCTGTGTATCTCGATAACCGCGTCGACGACGACGGTTCTCTCCGCGCTCTTTTAATTCGTATCCTTCTTCTTGCGCTTCGTCCGACTCAGAAACGTTCGTAAAACACGAACGACGGCGGGTTGTCAAGCCAAGAAGGGACAGAGAAGAGACGGAGGTAGTTTTGCGAGTCTCCCGTGAACGCGATAGATTTTTCATATATATTTGTATCGAGAGCATGCGTACGCCGGTCTCCACACGATCCAGCGACGAACGCCGACGAACGTCCAACAATCGCTCGTACGTCGCGTACGAGCCCTCGACCGCTCTTTAATTCGTATTCTTTTGCTTGGCGCTCGTCCTCCGACTCAGAAACGTTCGTTTAAAGATAAAACGAACGACGGCGGGCTGTCGACGAGGCAAGAAAGAACAGAGAGATACGGACCGAGAGCAACGATACGCAACGCAAGCAGTCTTAGGTTTACGTGAGCAACCCTCAGCCAGGCGTGGTCCAGGAATTGTATCCGTGGACCGCAATGTGCGTTCGAAATGTCGATGTTCATGTGTCCTGCAGTTCACACGTTGACGCGCAATTAGCTGCGTTCTTCATCGACCCACGAGCCAAGTGATCCACCGTTCAGGGTAATCGTTTATGCATGGATTTTTGTTTGTGTACTCAGGTTTTTGTACTCTTATTCTCGGTTCGAAAGAAGCCGATATCCGACAAACGTCCGACCAACGGGAATCGAACGCGCGGAAGTCGCCATATGATTGACGACACGAAAATACGTTCGAAAACGAAATCGGACGGACTGCGCGACGACACACGCAGCCCGCCGACCGGCGTAAAGTGCATTATAATATATAACAACCAACGAGATCGAAGCTCCGTTCGTCAGGAAACGACGGGGATATAACACCCGATTCTGAATCCTCTGTACAGCACACGATCTCGCGAAGAAAGCGCACGGTGGCTAGCCCATGATATATATATATGTTCGTTCCTCTCGTCCAGTTATTCGAAGCAAACAGCCGATATGCATCTCCATCGTTCGGGTAAAAAAAAATCGATGGGACGCGCACGGTCGTAGTCTTCCTCGCGCGGTCGTTTCTTCCCGATAGCCAGAAGCAGAGTTTGAAAAACTCTAGCGACGGAACGAGGCATTAGACTCTCGACAACGAGGATACAGACACGGCCGGCGGTCCCCTCTGAATCGACTTCGGTGGTTCAGGTAAAAATAAAAAAAATCGATGGGACGCGCACGGTCGTCCTTCCTCTTCCTCGCGCGCGGTCTATTCTTCCCGATAGCCAGAAGCAGAGTTTGAAAAACTCTAGCGACGGAACGAGGCATTAGACTCGCGACAACGAAGATAGAGAGACGGCCGGCGGTCCCCTCTGAATCCACTTTGGTCGCTCAGGTAAAAATAAAAAAAAATTCGAAAGGGACGCGCACGGTCGTCCTTCCTCTTCCTCGCGCGGTCTTTTCTTCCCGATAGCCAGAAGCAGAGTTTGAAAAACTCTAGCGACGGAACGAGGCATTAGACTCTCGACAACGAGGATAGAGAGACGGCCGGCGGTCCCCTCCGAACGGATGGCGACAACGACGACTAAAGCGCGAAAAATCGCGACGAAAAGGAACGCATCTCCGTTCAGGTGTATGTGTGTGCGTGCGTTTAAAAAAAATTCGATGGGACTCGCAGCCATCGGCCTCGCGCGGTCGTTTCTTCCCGATAGCCAGAAGCAGAGTTTGAAAAACTCTAGCGACGGAACGAGGCATATGACTCACGACAACGAGGATATGGACAGGCGGTCCCCTCTGAACGGGTCGACGAGACGATGGTAAAAGAGACGAACCGGACGAAACTTCCGTCGATCAGGTAAAAATAAAAAAAAATTCGATGGGACGCGCACGGTCGTCGTCGTCGTCTTCCTCGCGCGGTCGTTTCTTCCCGATAGCCAGAAGCAGAGTTTGAAAAACTCTAGCGACGGAACGAGGCATATGACTCACGACAACGAGGATAGAGAGACGGCCGGCGGTCCCCTCTGAATCGACTTCGGTGGTTCAGGTAAAAATAAAAAAAAATCGATGGGACGCGCACGGTCGTCGTTCCTCTTCCTCGCGCGCGGTCTATTCTTCCCGATAGCCAGAAGCAGAGTTTGAAAAACTCTAGCGACGGAACGAGGCATTAGACTCGCGAGGATAGAGAGACGGCCGGCGGTCCCCTCCGAACCAACTTCGTCTAGTTAAGAATCGTTATACTCTTTACCATCACTCGCACTGGTATATATCTTTTCGGGCCAACATCCACGCAATGCGTTTTCGTTCTAGGTTACCCGATCCACGAGTACGAACGTACAACGTGGTTTCGTTTTGTCGAACATCGTATATCGTTCGCCGTTGAAACGAACGACAACGAAACGACATAGGAAGAACGAACGCCCTTTGGGTAGGAAGCACGTTTCGAGGAACGACGAGAGTTTGGAGAGACGCGCGAGATAGCTGGAGACGCGCAGATATAGGTATCCATGGATCTTCGAAGAGAACCTTCGAAGATATATAATTCGGTATCCTATTTTTCTGCGGCTCGCTATTCGCGTTCTTTCGCTCTCGTCGACGACTCGTTATAGACGCTTCGTTCGATCCCAAAGAGCAGTCTTCCTTATGTCCCGTTGCTAGGAGGTGAGGCCTACGCAACGCAACTACGAAATATAGAAGAGGTGTGAGCAGTGATCTCTCCGACACGAGGCACTTTAGAGATTTTAGTTTATATATTATATTGTTCGTTCGTTGGATTTCCACGATGCAAATACGAAATACGAGATCGTGACGGCGGGTCTTTCTGTGTACGACCTCACGCAGGCGCCTCGATCGCATTTCTCATTACACGTGGTTTCCACTGTAACTTTTAGTTTTTTCGATATGTGTTCAGCTCAAGTTCCCTCACATATCGTTATTATTATTATTATTATTATTATTAATAGTAGCGGTTTCGTGTTATAGGATTCGGAGACGGCGGGTCTTTCTGTGTACGACCTCACGCAAGCGCCTCGAGAATCTTTTTAAGTTTTCCGTGTGTTATATTATTCGGAGACGGCGGGTCTTTCTGTTTACGACCTCACGCAGGCGCCTCGAGAATATTTTTAAGTTTTTCGTTTGTTATAATATTATTCGGAGACGGCGGGTCTTTCTGTGTACGACCTCACGCAGGCGCCTCGAATTATTCGTGTAAAAGTATATCTCTTCATCCCGATGATCGAGAGAGAGTGCCACACTCTTCGTATAGTTTCGTAACTGGAGCGTCTCCCACCTCCTTATTGTAAAAAATTTGGCTTTTGTCAAAGTATATAGCTTGTTAATACGTCGTATATACTTTGTGTCGATATAGGAGGAGTACGGCTCCTTACCGACGATATTATATATATTTTATTATACAGTGTTCAAGTCAAATATATTCTTTGTGTTTTTGTATTTTTCGTTAATGATCCTTCCGCAGGTTCACCTACGGAAACCTTGTTACGACTTTTACTTCCTCTAAATGATCAAGTTTGGTCATCTTCCCGGTAACATCGGCAATGCTTATCACATTGGCCGCGCACCAGTCCGAAGACCCTCACTAAATCATTCAATCGGTAGTAGCGACGGGCGGTGTGTACAAAGGGCAGGGACGTAATCAACGCGAGCTTATGACTCGCGCTTACTGGGAATTCCTCGTTCATGGGGAATAATTGCAAGCCCCAATCCCTAGCACGAAGGAGGTTCAGCGGGTTACCCGGGCCTTTCGGCCAGGGAAAACACGCTGATTCCTTCAGTGTAGCGCGCGTGCGGCCCAGAACATCTAAGGGCATCACAGACCTGTTATTGCTCAATCTCGTGCGGCTAGAAGCCGCCTGTTCCTCTAAGAAGATTTGTTTGTACGTTGGTAGTAAAAACCCGCCGACCGAAGCCGGGGGCCTTCGAGATACCATAATTTACGTCTATTTAGCAGGCTAGAGTCTCGTTCGTTATCGGAATTAACCAGACAAATCGCTCCACCAACTAAGAACGGCCATGCACCACCACCCACCGAATCAAGAAAGAGCTATCAATCTGTCAATCCTTCCGGTGTCCGGGCCTGGTGAGGTTTCCCGTGTTGAGTCAAATTAAGCCGCAGGCTCCACTCCTGGTGGTGCCCTTCCGTCAATTCCTTTAAGTTTCAGCTTTGCAACCATACTTCCCCCGGAACCCAAAAGCTTTGGTTTCCCGGAAGCTGCCCGCCGAGTCATCGGAGGAACTTCGGCGGATCGCTGGCTGGCATCGTTTATGGTTAGAACTAGGGCGGTATCTGATCGCCTTCGAACCTCTAACTTTCGTTCTTGATTAATGAAAACATTTTTGGCAAATGCTTTCGCTTCTGTCCGTCTTGCGACGATCCAAGAATTTCACCTCTAACGTCGCAATACGAATGCCCCCATCTGTCCCTATTAATCATTACCTCGGGGCTCCGAAAACCAACAAAATAGAACCGAGGTCCTATTCCATTATTCCATGCACACAGTATTCAGGCGAAGGTAGCCTGCTTTAAGCACTCTAATTTGTTCAAAGTAAACGTATCGGCCCACCTCGACACTCAGTGAAGAGCACCGCGATGGGATATTAGTTGGACCGCCCCGCGAGGAGCTAAGCCCACCGATAGGACGTACCACATAATGCCAGTTAAACACCGCGAGCGGTGAACCGACACTGTGACACACAGATTCAACTACGAGCTTTTTAACCGCAACAACTTTAATATACGCTATTGGAGCTGGAATTACCGCGGCTGCTGGCACCAGACTTGCCCTCCAATTGGTCCTCGTTAAAGGATTTAAAGTGTACTCATTCCGATTACGGGGCCTCGGATGAGTCCCGTATCGTTATTTTTCGTCACTACCTCCCCGTGCCGGGAGTGGGTAATTTGCGCGCCTGCTGCCTTCCTTGGATGTGGTAGCTGTTTCTCAGGCTCCCTCTCCGGAATCGAACCCTGATTCCCCGTTACCCGTTACAACCATGGTAGGCGCAGAACCTACCATCGACAGTTGATAAGGCAGACATTTGAAAGATGCGTCGCCGGTGCTAGATGACCATGCGATCAGCACAAAGTTATTCAGAGTCACCAAAACAAACGATGGACGAACGGACGAGCCATCCGCCACCGATTGGTTTTGATCTAATAAAAGCATTCGTACCATCTCTGGTACGAATCTGTTTGCATGTATTAGCTCTAGAATTACCACAGTTATCCAAGTAAGTTTAAGTATGATCTAAGAAACCATAACTGATTTAATGAGCCATTCGCGGTTTCACCTTAATGCGGCATGTACTGAGACATGCATGGCTTAATCTTTGAGACAAGCATATGACTACTGGCAGGATCAACCAGGGAACTTTGTATTTTATATATATATTATATATTAGAGTCAAAAGACTCTCTTTTTAAAATAGCCTCAGAGTGTCGTAGGTGGGTCCGTAACACCGTACGACGAGACTTTTCGTTCTTAGTGAACGTTCGACGACACCCTTTTAATTCCCGTTGTAACGTCGAACGCCACTACTCTCTCTCATTTCGCCACTCTCTCTTTACTTTCTTTCGTTCGTTTGATTGTTTGTGTGGAATATTTTAAGATCATTCTGTTCATAGGATCATTCTGTAAGAATGGTTTGTTGGTTGAACGAATATGCCTTAGCGGTAAAAAGCACGTAAACTGCATGCTGAACGTACCGTCCTCGTAAGAAACATATTCGTTCGTTCTTTTGATATTCTCCAATCAGAAAGAACGCACTTCCTAAAAGGTAGTACGCTCCCCATTAGCCTTTCGTATGTTTAAAACGTACTGCGTACGCTATAACATAAGTTTTGGAACGGTCTCTGCCGAACCAGCATGAATTGATACTCAGTTAGTAACAAGCACACTGCCCTAACTTTTTTTAAAGTTAGTGCGAGCATACAGGATCCAGCTTCCCGACTAAGGGGAACCTTGCCACGTTATTTGGTCATTACGTCCAGGACAGCGACCCGCGGCGCAGCAGTGTAGAGAAAGAGTCGATACGAGAACGAAGGAACAGTCGAGAAATAGTAAAAAAGTTCACTAAGACTCGAGGAGCGGTGACTGAATTCTCAACCGAGGCCGTAGAATAGCCACGCGCTCGACGCTGTTCCGTCCGGACCGTCCGACTCGACGTGTCTCTTATAGATACCAAAGCGCCGGCCGGACGGTCGGCGCCGGCCGGGCCAGCGGCCGGGCGCTTACCATGTAAAACCTCCGTTAGAGCGTACCGTCGGACTTAGTCTCTGAAACGCTCGACCACTTTTTTCGAATAAACTACCCTTAGAAAACATCCTATCGTCGAGATATTTTAACGCACCGCTTATTTTAATATTTCAAACGAGTTTTTATCGAAAAATTTAATTTTTTTTTTTTTTTCAAAATCGCATCAGTAAACCACCTCTTTTAACGAATACGGACAAAAACCACGTTCTTAATCGATTAGAACACGTTAAAACAACGAGAAATATGCAAAAAAATATATACCTTGCAACGTTAATTAACGAAAAAATTAAACAAATATCGCAGTCGTGTCAGTTCGACGGACACTAATTTTTTAAAAAATTCGAAAAAAACGTTTAATCCAGTTGTATTTAATAGAGATATAACCGTTTCTGCAAAAATATTTATACCTTATAACGCTTTTTAACGAAATAACTCGAAATAAGCTTTTCGGACTTTTCCGCCGGCCGAAATTTTTCTAAGTCCCAACGTACCGTCGGACTTAGTCTCTGAAACGCTCGACCACTTTGTTCCAATAAAGTACCCTTATAAAACGTCCTATCGTCGAGATATTTTAACGCACCGCTTATTTTAATATTTTAAACGAGTTTTTATCGAAAAATTTAATTTTTTTTTTTTTTTTCAAAATCGCATCAGTAAACCACCTCTTTTAACGAATACGGACAAAAACCACGTTCTTAATCGATTAGAACACGTTGAAACAACGAGAAATATGCAAAAAAATATATACCTTGCAACGTTAATTAACGAAATAATTAAACAAATATCGCAGTCGTGTCAGTTCGTCGAACACAAATTTTTTAAAAAATTCGAAAAAACGTTTAATCCAGTTGTATTTAATAGAGATATAACCGTTTCCGCAAAAATATTTATACCTTATAACGCTTTTTAACGAAATAACTCGAAATAAGTATTTCGGACTTTTCCGCCGGCCGAAATTTTTCTAAGTCCCAACGTACCGGTCCAGAATGAGACAAAGTTCCAAAGGCCCGGTCGTATCCGTCCGTTTTTTTTTAACCTTCCACGGACGAAATAAACGTTTAATCCCGACGTAAAATACAATAATATAGCGATTTATATAAAAATATTCATACCTCATAACGCTTTTTAACGAAATAACTCGAAAAAACTTTTCGGTCCGAAATTTTTCTAAGTCCCTACGTACCGCTCGAGAATGCGACTAAGTTCCAACGTCCCGGGCGCGATCATACTTTTTTTATATAACTTTTCAGCGACGAAATAAATGCTTAATCCCGATGTAAAACGTCATTTTAAAGCGATTTATGCAAGAATATTCGCACCTTATAACGCTTTTAAGCGAAATAATTCAAAAAAACCTTTCGAATAAAAAATTTTTTTTTAACGTTTTCGGGACCAAATAAACGTTTAATCCCGACGTAAAATATAATAATACAACGATTTATATAAAAATATTAATACCTCATAACGCTTTTTAACGAAATAACTCGAAAAAACTTTTCGGTCGAAAATTTTTCTAAGTCCCTACGTACCGGTGGAGAGTATGACCAAGTCCGACGGGCCGAGTCGCGTCGGTCCACTATTTTTTTTTAACGTTTTCGGGACCAAATAAACGTTTAATCCCGACGTAAAATATAATAATATAGCGATTTATATAAAAATATTCGTACCTTATAACGCTTTTTAACGAAATAACTCGAAAAAACTTTTCGGTCGAAAATTTTTCTAAGTCCCTACGTACCGGTGGAGAGTATGACCAAGTCCGACGGGCCGAGTCGCGTCGGTCCACTATTTTTCTTTAACGTTTTCGGGACCAAATAAACGTTTAATCCCGACGTAAAATATAATAATATAGCGATTTATATAAAAATATTCGTACCTTATAACGCTTTTTAACGAAATAACTCGAAAAAACTTTTCGGTCGAAAATTTTTCTAAGTCCCTACGTACCGGTGGAGAGTATGACCAAGTCCGACGGGCCGAGTCGCGTCGGTCCACTATTTTTTTTTAACGTTTTCGGGACCAAATAAACGTTTAATCCCGACGTAAAATATAATAATATAGCGATTTATATAAAAATATTCATACCTTATAACACTTTTAAGCGAAATAACTCGAAAAAACTTTTCGGTCGAAAATTTTTCTAAGTCCCTACGTACCGGTGGAGAGTATGACCAAGTCCGACGGGCCGAGTCGCGTCGGTCCACTATTTTTTTTTAACGTTTTCGGGACCAAATAAACGTTTAATCCCGACGTAAAATATAATAATATAGCGATTTATATAAAAATATTCATACCTTATAACACTTTTAAGCGAAATAACTCGAAAAAACTTTTCGGTCGAAAATTTTTCTAAGTCCCTACGTACCGGTGGAGAGTATGACCAAGTCCGACGGGCCGAGTCGCGTCGGTCCACTATTTTTCTTTAACGTTTTCGGGACCAAATAAACGTTTAATCCCGACGTAAAATATAATAATATAGCGATTTATATAAAAATATTCATACCTTATAACACTTTTAAGCGAAATAACTCGAAAAAACTTTTCGGTCGAAAATTTTTCTAAGTCCCTACGTACCGGTGGAGAGTATGACAAAGTCCGACGGGCCGAGTCGCGTCGGTCCACTATTTTTTTTTAACGTTTTCGGGACCAAATAAACGTTTAATCCCGACGTAAAACTTAATAACATTCCCATTTATATAAAAATATTCGTACCTCATAACGCTTTTTAACGAAATAACTCGAAAAAACTTTTCGGTCCGAAATTTTTCTAAGTCCCTACGTACCGCTCGAGAATGCGACTAAGTTCCAACGTCCCGGGCGCGATCGTACTTTTTTTATATAACTTTCCAGCGACGAAATAAACGCTTAATCCCGATGTAAAACGTCATTTTAAAGCGATTTATGCACAAATATTAGCACCTTGTAACGCTTTTAAGCGAAAAAATTCGAAAAAACGGTTCGATTAAAAAATTTTTTTTAAAGTTCTCGGGACGAAATAAACGCTTAATCCCGACGTAGAAATACATAATATTCCCATTTATATAAAAATATTCATACCTCGTAACGCTTTTAAGCGAGATAACTCGAAATAACTTTTCGGTCCGAAATTTTTCTAAGTCCCTACGTACCGGCCGGGGGATCGACGAAGTGCCAACCTCCCGGTCATGTCGGTCCGGAGGGGGCAATTTTTTAAAAAAATAAAACGAAATCGTTACGTTCGACTAGAATTCGTCGAACCATAACGATTTCTATAAAAATATTCATACCTCGTAACGCTTTTAAGCGAAATAACTCGAAATAACGTTTCGGTCCGAAATTTTTCTAAGTCCCAACGTACCGCTCGAGAATGCGACTAAGTTCCAACGTCTCGGGCGCGATCGTAAATTTTTTACGGCACCTTTCGGGGACGAAATAAACGCTTAATCCCGATGTAAAACGTCATTTTAAAGCGATTTATGCAAGAATATTCGCACCTTATAACGCTTTTAAGCGAAAAAATTCGAAAAAACGGTTCGATTAAAAATTTTTTTTTAACGTTGTCGGGACGAAATAAACGCTTAATCCCGACGTAGAAATACGTAATATTGCTATTTATGTAAAAATATATACGCATCATAACGCTTTTAAGCGAGATAACTCGAAATAACTTTTCGGTCCGGAATTTTTCTAAGTCCCTACGTCCCGGCCGGGGGATCGACGAAGTGCCAACCGCCCGGTCATGTCGGTCCGGAGGGGGCAATTTTTTAAAAAAATAAAACGAAATCGTTACGTTCGACTAGAATTCGTCGAACCATAACGATTTCTATAAAAATATTCATACCTCGTAACGCTTTTTAACGAAATAACTCGAAAAAACTTTTCGGTCCGAAATTTTTCTAAGTCCCAACGTACCGGTCGAGAATGCGACTAAGTTCCAACGTCCCGGGCGCGATCATACTTTTTTTATATAACTTTCCAGCGACGAAATAAACGCTTAATCCCGACGTAAAACGTCATTCTAAAGCGATTTATGCAAGAATATTCGTACCTTGTAACGCTTTTAAGCGAAAAAATTCGAAAAAACGGTTCGATTAAAAAATTTTTTTTAAAGTTCTCGGGACGAAATAAACGCTTAATCCCGACGTAGAAATACATAATATTGCCATTTATATAAAAATATTCATACCTCGTAACGCTTTTTAGCGAGATAACTCGAAATAACTTTTTGGACCGGAATTTTTCTAAGTCCCTACGTACCGGCCGGGGGATCGACGAAGTGCCAACCGCCCGGTCATGTCGGTCCGGAGGGGGCAATTTTTTAAAAAAATAAAACGAAATCGTTACAGTCGACTAGAATTCGTCGAACCATAACGATTTCTATAAAAATATTCATACCTTATAACGCTTTTAAGCGAAATAACTCGAAATAACTTTTCGGTCGAAAATTTTTCTAAGTCCCTACGTACCGGTCGAGAATGCGACTAAGTTCCAACGTCCCGGGCGCGATCATACTTTTTTTATATAACTTTCCAGCGACGAAATAAACGCTTAATCCCGATGTAAAACGTCATTCTAAAGCGATTTATGCACAAATATTAGCACCTTGTAACGCTTTTAAGCGAAAAAATTCGAAAAAACGGTTCGATTAAAAATTTTTTTTTAACGTTCTCGGGACGAAATAAACGCTTAATCCCGACGTAGGAATACATGATATTCCCATTTATGTAAAAATATATACGCATCACAACGCTTTTAAGCGAAATAACTGGAAATAACCGTTCGGTACGAAAATTTTTCAAAGTCAGACGGGCTCTCGAGCGTTGCTCGCTCGCTGCGCTCGCTCGAAAAAAAAACTAGCCCAACCCAAAACCAATCCCTTTTTCGCGTTCGTTCCTCGATTTCTCTTGAAATCGGAGAAACTCGCGGGATCGGTTTTGGGTTGGGCTAGTATAAGTTCGAGCGAGCGCAGCGAGCGAGCAACGATCGCGACCGTTACTTCGTACGTCCACGGTATATTTTCGTTACGTTAATTTTTCGTTACTTTCGTCTCGTTTCTTGGATCGATCGAGAGCGGTTTGGTCGATGGTGAAAGAAGGAAAAAACGAGAGAACGAAAAGTAAAAGAGGAGCGAGCGCGCGTCTCGCCCTTGCGAATTACGTCGTCGTATTTTCGTACGTACGTACGTACCTTAAGAATATCGTACGTACCCCGGCGCTGACCCGCGATGCGGGGGGTTGGGGGGGGGGGAGTGGCGCCCGGGCACGCCCTCGAGACGTTATCTCTATTGGATTTAAAGGAAAAAAAAATCGCTACGTACGACCATCGTTCGCATCGACGGCCGTACGTAGCGAAATTGTGTTTGGAATTAAATTGTCGATTCCAGCGGAGTATTGGTTTTTGCTTGAAAACGACAAAGTCCAGCGGCGTATTGCTTTTGAATCGCACTCGACGAAAATTGATTTAAAGGAAAAAAAATCGCTACGTACGACCATCTAAGGCCGTACGCAGCGAAATTCCTTTTTCAAGCGCACGCGACAAAGTCCAGCGGCGTATTGCTTTTTCAAGCATACTTAAAAAATTCAAAGTCCAGCGGCGTATTGCTTTCGCTGGCATATAAAAATTCAAAGTCCAGCGGCGTATTGCTTTCGCCGGCATATAAAAATTCAAAGTCCAGCGGCGTATTGCTTTCGCTGGCATATAAAAATTCAAAGTCCAGCGGCGTATTGCTTTCGCCGGCATATAAAAATTCAAAGTCCAGCGGCGTATTGCTTTCGCTGGCATATGAAAATTCAAAGTCCAGCGGCGTATTGCTTTCGCTGGCATATAAAAATTCAAAGTCCAGCGGCGTATTGCTTTTGCCGGCATATAAAAAAATTCAAAGTCCAGCGGCGTATTGCTTTCGCTGGCATATAAAAATTCAAAGTCCAGCGGCGTATTGCTTTTTCAAGCATACTTAAAAAATTCAAAGTCCAGCGGCGTATTGCTTTCGCTGGCATATAAAAATTCAAAGTCCAGCGGCGTATTGCTTTTGCCGGCATATAAAAAAATTCAAAGTCCAGCGGCGTATTGCTTTCGCTGGCATATAAAAATTCAAAGTCCAGCGGCGTATTGCTTTTGCCGG
>NW_027212705.1:2500-7500 GCF_041682495.2 Bombus fervidus | reverse complement strand
CGAGAATCGCCTCAAAGAGAAAAAAAAATAAAAAAAAAAAATTAATTCGAATAGAATCGAGAACCTTATATTCTATCTCGATCGAGAAACGTTTTATGCATCTCGCCAAAGTGCCTTTTAAACTTCGTTCGTCGTATCATGTTCGAGCTAAGACTCACGCAAGACACCCGTAACGATCTCCGGTTTTTAACGCCCGTCCTCTTTGTATAATATATATATATATATATACACGTGTTATGTATAATATATCTCCCGTAGCCGTTTCTCTCTTCTCGACGATTCCAGCGGTTCCTTGTTTTCGCCTGTTATTGCTGGCACAGAGATCGAACACGCGACATGTATATAACATATCGGTTTCTTTGCTCTGTACCAACGACGAAAACGCACGGGAACTCACGCAAGTGGAAAAGCGAGCGCGAGACGTACACAACGGGGTGAATTTATTACTCGGGGACTGGACGACCGGCGATACGTTAGGATGCGCGGTCCAGCGATAGACGACGAAGAGACATGGGATGACCAACGATCTCTTTTTCTCTAATACTCGGAGCGCCGAATCGCCTTAAAGCAAAAAAAAATCACACGCGCGTACGTCGTACGTACGGCGCGTGTATACCTCGTCTCTAATCAAGTTTCGTTAGTCTTTCTCGAGCCTCGCCAAAGAGGATCGTTCTCTTCCTCTGCGCGATCTCTCCGTGCCAATGTCAGAGATTATTCTCTTTCGCACGACGACGAAAACGACTATTTTCGACGATCCGAACAACTTTGTAACGGACTCACATGCACATCTTAAAATCGAGTACAGAAACGTTGCGCAACACCGTGAGCTTTTCTCTTCTTCGTCACCCTTAAATATAGCCGATCGTAGACGCACGCTAGATCGTAACACACTTTTCGTTGATTTCCGACGAACGTGGCTTTGGGCCAGGCGCGCGGGCAGAGAGATACGCGACCGACGGGGAAAAATTCGTCCCGATACATGTACGCGTACTCTCCGATCTCCGCGCAACGCTGGGGATCATCTCCCTAAGTCATCAGCGTTCGAAGAAATCTCGTGTGTCCGTTCCCGGATCTACGGCTTTCTCTGGGTTCGCGAAGAACAGAAAAAAGCACAGAGGATGAAAAACGCAACGACGACCCATCGATGCGACGGTCCTCGTTGTCTTCTCGTCAGTCGTCTCGCGCCTGCAGAATACATCTCTGCCGCACGAACAGACGGAGTGGGTATTCGATCCCTGGGGCTGTACGAGTAAAAACATCTTGATGAAAAGACGGTTGTGTTTCTTTAAGGCACACAGTTTTTCGTTACGCCACCAAGTTTAGGTTTAGGTTTTAATATCTTGGTTCTCTTTTCTCTCCTCTCTCGACTGACTTTGTTCAAAAATATTTTTGCTTTCTCTCAGTCTCGCCAAAAATTCATTTAAGACGACGTCGGGGGCGCGGTCATTCGTGCTTATCGAAGACTAACAAAACGTAGCAGAGGCTGATACAAAAAGAAAAAAAAAATCGGCCACGAAGAAAACTCGCTCTGTGTATCTCGATAACCGCGTCGACGACGACGGTTCTCTCCGCGCTCTTTTAATTCGTATCCTTCTTCTTGCGCTTCGTCCGACTCAGAAACGTTCGTAAAACACGAACGACGGCGGGTTGTCAAGCCAAGAAGGGACAGAGAAGAGACGGAGGTAGTTTTGCGAGTCTCCCGTGAACGCGATAGATTTTTCATATATATTTGTATCGAGAGCATGCGTACGCCGGTCTCCACACGATCCAGCGACGAACGCCGACGAACGTCCAACAATCGCTCGTACGTCGCGTACGAGCCCTCGACCGCTCTTTAATTCGTATTCTTTTGCTTGGCGCTCGTCCTCCGACTCAGAAACGTTCGTTTAAAGATAAAACGAACGACGGCGGGCTGTCGACGAGGCAAGAAAGAACAGAGAGATACGGACCGAGAGCAACGATACGCAACGCAAGCAGTCTTAGGTTTACGTGAGCAACCCTCAGCCAGGCGTGGTCCAGGAATTGTATCCGTGGACCGCAATGTGCGTTCGAAATGTCGATGTTCATGTGTCCTGCAGTTCACACGTTGACGCGCAATTAGCTGCGTTCTTCATCGACCCACGAGCCAAGTGATCCACCGTTCAGGGTAATCGTTTATGCATGGATTTTTGTTTGTGTACTCAGGTTTTTGTACTCTTATTCTCGGTTCGAAAGAAGCCGATATCCGACAAACGTCCGACCAACGGGAATCGAACGCGCGGAAGTCGCCATATGATTGACGACACGAAAATACGTTCGAAAACGAAATCGGACGGACTGCGCGACGACACACGCAGCCCGCCGACCGGGCGTAAAGTGCATTATAATATATAACAACCAACGAGATCGAAGCTCCGTTCGTCAGGAAACGACGGGGATATAACACCCGATTCTGAATCCTCTGTACAGCACACGATCTCGCGAAGAAAGCGCACGGTGGCTAGCCCATGATATATATATATGTTCGTTCCTCTCGTCCAGTTATTCGAAGCAAACAGCCGATATGCATCTCCATCGTTCGGGTAAAAAAAAATCGATGGGACGCGCACGGTCGTAGTCTTCCTCGCGCGGTCGTTTCTTCCCGATAGCCAGAAGCAGAGTTTGAAAAACTCTAGCGACGGAACGAGGCATTAGACTCTCGACAACGAGGATACAGACACGGCCGGCGGTCCCCTCTGAATCGACTTCGGTGGTTCAGGTAAAAATAAAAAAAATCGATGGGACGCGCACGGTCGTCCTTCCTCTTCCTCGCGCGCGGTCTATTCTTCCCGATAGCCAGAAGCAGAGTTTGAAAAACTCTAGCGACGGAACGAGGCATTAGACTCGCGACAACGAAGATAGAGAGACGGCCGGCGGTCCCCTCTGAATCCACTTTGGTCGCTCAGGTAAAAATAAAAAAAAATTCGAAAGGGACGCGCACGGTCGTCCTTCCTCTTCCTCGCGCGGTCTTTTCTTCCCGATAGCCAGAAGCAGAGTTTGAAAAACTCTAGCGACGGAACGAGGCATTAGACTCTCGACAACGAGGATAGAGAGACGGCCGGCGGTCCCCTCCGAACGGATGGCGACAACGACGACTAAAGCGCGAAAAATCGCGACGAAAAGGAACGCATCTCCGTTCAGGTGTATGTGTGTGCGTGCGTTTAAAAAAAATTCGATGGGACTCGCAGCCATCGGCCTCGCGCGGTCGTTTCTTCCCGATAGCCAGAAGCAGAGTTTGAAAAACTCTAGCGACGGAACGAGGCATATGACTCACGACAACGAGGATATGGACAGGCGGTCCCCTCTGAACGGGTCGACGAGACGATGGTAAAAGAGACGAACCGGACGAAACTTCCGTCGATCAGGTAAAAATAAAAAAAAATTCGATGGGACGCGCACGGTCGTCGTCGTCGTCTTCCTCGCGCGGTCGTTTCTTCCCGATAGCCAGAAGCAGAGTTTGAAAAACTCTAGCGACGGAACGAGGCATATGACTCACGACAACGAGGATAGAGAGACGGCCGGCGGTCCCCTCTGAATCGACTTCGGTGGTTCAGGTAAAAATAAAAAAAATCGATGGGACGCGCACGGTCGTCGTTCCTCTTCCTCGCGCGCGGTCTATTCTTCCCGATAGCCAGAAGCAGAGTTTGAAAAACTCTAGCGACGGAACGAGGCATTAGACTCGCGAGGATAGAGAGACGGCCGGCGGTCCCCTCCGAACCAACTTCGTCTAGTTAAGAATCGTTATACTCTTTACCATCACTCGCACTGGTATATATCTTTTCGGGCCAACATCCACGCAATGCGTTTTCGTTCTAGGTTACCCGATCCACGAGTACGAACGTACAACGTGGTTTCGTTTTGTCGAACATCGTATATCGTTCGCCGTTGAAACGAACGACAACGAAACGACATAGGAAGAACGAACGCCCTTTGGGTAGGAAGCACGTTTCGAGGAACGACGAGAGTTTGGAGAGACGCGCGAGATAGCTGGAGACGCGCAGATATAGGTATCCATGGATCTTCGAAGAGAACCTTCGAAGATATATAATTCGGTATCCTATTTTTCTGCGGCTCGCTATTCGCGTTCTTTCGCTCTCGTCGACGACTCGTTATAGACGCTTCGTTCGATCCCAAAGAGCAGTCTTCCTTATGTCCCGTTGCTAGGAGGTGAGGCCTACGCAACGCAACTACGAAATATAGAAGAGGTGTGAGCAGTGATCTCTCCGACACGAGGCACTTTAGAGATTTTAGTTTATATATTATATTGTTCGTTCGTTGGATTTCCACGATGCAAATACGAAATACGAGATCGTGACGGCGGGTCTTTCTGTGTACGACCTCACGCAGGCGCCTCGATCGCATTTCTCATTACACGTGGTTTCCACTGTAACTTTTAGTTTTTTCGATATGTGTTCAGCTCAAGTTCCCTCACATATCGTTATTATTATTATTATTATTATTATTAATAGTAGCGGTTTCGTGTTATAGGATTCGGAGACGGCGGGTCTTTCTGTGTACGACCTCACGCAAGCGCCTCGAGAATCTTTTTAAGTTTTCCGTGTGTTATATTATTCGGAGACGGCGGGTCTTTCTGTTTACGACCTCACGCAGGCGCCTCGAGAATATTTTTAAGTTTTTCGTTTGTTATAATATTATTCGGAGACGGCGGGTCTTTCTGTGTACGACCTCACGCAGGCGCCTCGAATTATTCGTGTAAAAGTATATCTCTTCATCCCGATGATCGAGAGAGAGTGCCACACTCTTCGTATAGTTTCGTAACTGGAGCGTCTCCCACCTCCTTATTGTAAAAAATTTGGCTTTTGTCAAAGTATATAGCTTGTTAATACGTCGTATATACTTTGTGTCGATATAGGAGGAGTACGGCTCCTTACCGACGATATTATATATATTTTATTATACAGTGTTCAAGTCAAATATATTCTTTGTGTTTTTGTATTTTTCGTTAATGATCCTTCCGCAGG
>NW_027212704.1:0-26419 GCF_041682495.2 Bombus fervidus | reverse complement strand
TTCTGCACGTAAAATGCAGTAATCTGGGCTTTTAAACGTCGAAATATCCCAATCGGAAAAATCGACGAATGATCGAGTTTTGCGAATTGTTGGGCTTGTTTCGAAGCTTAGTACGGCGTGCACTATGTTCTCCACGTAAAATGCAGTAATTTGGGCGTTTAAAACGTCGAAATATCTCAATCGGAAAGGAAAGTACGGTCATTTTTCGTTAAAATCGACGAATGATCGAGTTTTGCGAGTTGTTCGGCTTGTTTCGAAGCTTAGTGCGGCGCGCACTATGTCCTCCACGTAAAATGCAGTAATTTGGGCGTTTAAACGTCGAAATATCTCAATCGGAAAGGAAAGTACGGTCATTTTTCGTTAAAATCGACGAATGATCGAGTTTTGCGAGTTGTTCGGCTTGTTTCGAAGCTTAGTACGGCGCGCACTATGTCCTCCACGTAAAATGCAGTCATTTGGGCGTTTTAAACGTCGAAATATCTCAATCGGAAAGGAAATTACGGTCATTTTTCGTTAAAATCGACGAATGATCGAGTTTTGCGAGTTGTTGGGCTTGTTTCGAAGCTTAGTACGGCGTGCACTATGTTCTGCACGTAAAATGCAGTAATTTGGGCGTTTTAAACGTCGAAATATCTCAATCGGAAAGGAAATTACGGTCATTTTTCGTTAAAATCGACGAATGATCGAGTTTTGCGAGTTGTTGGGCTTGTTTCGAAGCTTAGTACGGCGTGCACTATGTTCTCCACGTAAAATGCAGTAATTTGGGCGTTTTAAACGTCGAAATATCTCAATCGGAAAGGAAAATTACGGTCATTTTTCGTTAAAATCGACGAATGATCGAGTTTTGCGAGTTGTTGGGCTTGTTTCGAAGCTTAGTATGGCGTGCACTATATTCTGCACGTAAAATGCAGTAATTTGGGCGTTTAAACGTCGACAGATCTCAATCGGAAAGGAAAGTACGGTCATTTTTCGTTAAAATCGACGAATGATCGAGTTTTGCGAGTTATTGGGCTTGTTTCGAAGCTTAGTACGGCGCGCACTATGTTCTCCACGTCAAATGCAGATATTTTGGGCGTTTTAAACGTCGAAATATCTCAATCGGAAAGGAAAGTACCGTCATTTTTCGTTAAAATCGACGAATGATCGAGTTTTGCGAGTTGTTCGGCTTGTTTCGAAGCTTAGTACGGCGCGCACTATGTCCTCCACGTAAAATGCAGTAATTTGGGCGTTTAAACGTCGAAATATCTCAATCGGAAAGGAAATTACGGTCATTTTTCGTTAAAATCGACGAATGATCGAGTTTTGCGAGTTGTTGGGCTTGTTACGAAGCTTAGTACGGCGTGCACTATGTTCTGCACGTAAAATGCAGTAATTTTGGCGTTTTAAACGTCGAAATATCTCAATCGGAAAGGAAATTACGGTCATTTTTCGTTAAAATCGACGAATGATCGAGTTTTGCGAGTTGTTGGGCTTGTTTCGAAGCTTAGTACGGCGTGCACTATGTTCTCCACGTAAAATGCAGTAATTTGGGCGTTTAAAACGTCGAAATATCTCAATCGGAAAGGAAATTACGGTCATTTTTCGTTAAAATCGACGAATGATCGAGTTTTGCGAGTTGTTGGGCTTGTTTCGAAGCTTAGTACGGCGTGCACTATGTTTCTCCACGTAAAATGCAGTAATTTGGGCGTTTAAACGTCGAAATATCTCAATCGGAAAGGAAATTACGGTCATTTTTCGTTAAAATCGACGAATGATCGAGTTTTTGCGAGTTGTTGGGGCCTGTTTCGAAGCTTAGTACGGCGCGCACTTTGTTCTGCACGTAAAATGCAGTAATTGGGGCGTTTTAAACGTCGAAATATCTCAATCGGAAAGGAAAGTACGGTCATTTTTCGTTAAAATCGACGAATGATCGAGTTTTGCGAGTTGTTGGGCTTGTTTCGAAGCTTAGTACGGCGCGCACTATGTTCTCCACGTAAAATGCAGTAATTTGGGCGTTTAAACGTCGAAATATCTCAATCGGAAAAGAAATTACGGTCATTTTTCGTTAAAATCGACGAATGATCGAGTTTTGCGAGTTGTTGGGCTTGTTTCGAAGCTTAGTACGGCGTGCACTATGTTCTCCACGTAAAAGGCAGTAATTTGGGGCGTTTAAACGTCGAAATATCTCAATCGGAAAGGAAAGTACGGTCATTTTTCGTTAAAATCGACGAATGATCGAGTTTTTGCGAGTTGTTGGGCTTGTTTCGAAGCTTAGTACGGCGCGCACTATGTTCTCCACGTAAAAATGCAGTAATTTGGGCGTTTTAAACGTCGAAATATCTCGATCGGAAAGGAAATTACGGTCATTTTTCGTTAAAATCGACGAATGATCGAGTTTTGCGAGTTGTTGGGCTTGTTTCGAAGCTTAGTACGGCGCGCACTATGTTCTCCACGTAAAATGCAGTAATTTGGGCGTTTTAAACGTCGAAATATCTCAATCGGAAAGGAAAGTACGGTCATTTTTCGTTAAAATCGACGAATGATCGAGTTTTGCGAGTTATTGGGCTTGTTTCGAAGCTTAGTACGGCGCGCACTATGTTCTCCACGTCAAATGCAGTAATTTGGGCGTTTTAAACGTCGAAATATCTCAATCGGAAAGGAAAGTACCGTCATTTTTCGTTAAAATCGACGAATGATCGAGTTTTGCTGGTTGTTCGGCTTGTTTCGAAGCTTAGTACGGCGCGCACTATGTCCTCCACGTAAAATGCAGTAATTTGGGCGTTTAAACGTCGAAATATCTCAATCGGAAAGGAAATTACGGTCATTTTTCGTTAAAATCGACGAATGATCGAGTTTTGCGAGTTGTTGGGCTTGTTACGAAGCTTAGTACGGCGTGCACTATGTTCTGCACGTAAAATGCAGTAATTTTGGCGTTTAAACGTCGAAATATCTCAATCGGAAAGGAAATTACGGTCATTTTTCGTTAAAATCGACGAATGATCGAGTTTTGCGAGTTGTTGGGCTTGTTTCGAAGCTTAGTACGGCGTGCACTATGTTCTCCACGTAAAATGCAGTAATTTGGGCGTTTTAAACGTCGAAATATCTCAATCGGAAAGGAAAGTACGGTCATTTTTCGTTAAAATCGACGAATGATCGAGTTTTTGCGAGTTGTTGGGCTTGTTTCGAAGCTTAGTACGGCGCGCACTATGTCCTCCACGTAAAATGCAGTAATTTGGGCGTTTTAAAACGTCGAAATATCTCAATCGGAAAGGAAATTACGGTCATTTTTCGTTAAAATCGACGAATGATCGAGTTTTGCGAGTTGTTGGGCCTGTTTCGAAGCTTAGTACGGCGCGCACTTTGTTCTGCACGTAAAATGCAGTAATTGGGGCGTTTTAAAACGTCGAAATATCTCAATCGGAAAGGAAAGTACGGTCATTTTTCGTTAAAATCGACGAATGATCGAGTTTTGCGAGTTGTTGGGCTTGTTTCGAAGCTTAGTACGGCGCGCACTATGTTCTCCACGTAAAATGCAGTAATTTGGGCGTTTAAACGTCGAAATATCTCAATCGGAAAGGAAATTACGGTCATTTTTCGTTAAAATCGACGAATGATCGAGTTTTGCGAGTTGTTGGGCTTGTTTCGAAGCTTAGTACGGCGTGCACTATGTTCTCCACGTAAAAGGCAGTAATTTGGGCGTTTAAACGTCGAAATATCTCAATCGGAAAGGAAAGTACGGTCATTTTTCGTTAAAATCGACGAATGATCGAGTTTTGCGAGTTGTTGGGCTTGTTTCGAAGCTTAGTACGGCGCGCACTATGTTCTCCACGTAAAATGCAGTAATTTGGGCGTTTAAACGTCGAAATATCTCGATCGGAAAGGAAATTACGGTCATTTTTCGTTAAAATCGACGAATGATCGAGTTTTGCGAGTTGTTGGGCTTGTTTCGAAGCTTAGTACGGCGCGCACTATGTTCTCCACGTAAAATGCAGTAATTTGGGCGTTTAAACGTCGAAATATCTCAATCGGAAAGGAAAGTACGGTCATTTTTCGTTAAAATCGACGAATGATCGAGTTTTGCGAGTTATTGGGCTTGTTTCGAAGCTTAGTACGGCGCGCACTATGTTCTCCACGTCAAATGCAGTAATTTGGGCGTTTAAACGTCGAAATATCTCAATCGGAAAGGAAAGTACCGTCATTTTTCGTTAAAATCGACGAATGATCGAGTTTTGCGGGTTGTTCGGCTTGTTTCGAAGCTTAGTACGGCGCGCACTATGTCCTCCACGTAAAATGCAGTAATTTGGGCGTTTAAACGTCGAAATATCTCAATCGGAAAGGAAATTACGGTCATTTTTCGTTAAAATCGACGAATGATCGAGTTTTGCGAGTTGTTGGGCTTGTTTCGAAGCTTAGTACGGCGTGCACTATGTTCTGCACGTAAAATGCAGTAATTTTGTCGTTTAAACGTCGAAATATCTCAATCGGAAAGGAAATTACGGTCATTTTTCGTTAAAATCGACGAATGATCGAGTTTTGCGAGTTGTTGGGCTTGTTTCGAAGCTTAGTACGGCGTGCACTATGTTCTCCACGTAAAATGCAGTAATTTGGGCGTTTAAACGTCGAAATATCTCAATCGGAAAGGAAAGTACGGTCATTTTTCGTTAAAATCGACGAATGATCGAGTTTTGCGAGTTGTTCGGCTTGTTTCGAAGCTTAGTACGGCGCGCACTATGTCCTCCACGTAAAATGCAGTAATTTGGGCGTTTAAACGTCGAAATATCTCAATCGGAAAGGAAATTACGGTCATTTTTCGTTAAAATCGACGAATGATCGAGTTTTGCGAGTTGTTGGGCTTGTTTGGAAGCTTAGTACGGCGTGCACTATGTTCTCCACGTAAAATGCAGTAATTTGGGCGTTTTAAACGTCGAAATATCTCAATCGGAAAGGAAAGTACGGTCATTTTTCGTTAAAATCGACGAATGATCGAGTTTTGCGAGTTGTTGGGCTTGTTTCGAAGCTTAGTACGGCGCGCACTATGTCCTCCACGTAAAATGCAGTAATTTGGGCGTTTAAACGTCGAAATATCTCAATCGGAAAGGAAATTACGGTCATTTTTCGTTAAAATCGACGAATGATCGAGTTTTGCGAGTTGTTGGGCTTGTTTCGAAGCTTAGTACGGCGCGCACTATGTCCTCCACGTAAAATGCAGTAATTTGGGCGTTTAAACGTCGAAATATCTCAATCGGAAAGGAAATTACGGTCATTTTTCGTTAAAATCGACGAATGATCGAGTTTTGCGAGTTGTTGGGCTTGTTTCGAAGCTTAGTACGGCGTGCACTATGTTCTGCACGTATAATGCAGTAATTTGGGCGTTTAAACGTCGAAATATCTCAATCGGAAAGGAAAGTACGGTCATTTTTCGTTAAAATCGACGAATGATCGAGTTTTGCGAGTTGTTGGGCTTGTTTCGAAGCTTAGTACGGCGCGCACTATGTCCTCCACGTAAAATGCAGTAATTTGGGCGTTTAAACGTCGAAATATCTCAATCGGAAAGGAAATTACGGTCATTTTTCGTTAAAATCGACGAATGATCGAGTTTTGCGAGTTGTTGGGCTTGTTTCGAAGCTTAGTACGGCGTGCACTATGTTCTCCACGTAAAATGCAGTAATTTGGGCGTTTAAACGTCGAAATATCTCAATCGGAAAGGAAATTACGGTCATTTTTCGTTAAAATCGACGAATGATCGAGTTTTGCGAGTTGTTGGGCTTGTTTCGAAGCTTAGTACGGCGCGCACTATGTTCTCCACGTAAAATGCAGTAATTTGGGCGTTTAAACGTCGCAATATCTCAATCGGAAAGGAAATTACGGTCATTTTTCGTTAAAATCGACGAATGATCGAGTTTTGCGAGTTGTTGGGCTTGTTTCGAAGCTTAGTACGGCGCGCACTATGTTCTGCACCTAAAATGCAGTAATTTGGGCGTTTAAACGTCGAAATATCTCAATCGGAAAGGAAAGTACGGTCATTTTTCGTTAAAATCGACGAATGATCGAGTTTTGCGAGTTGTTGGGCTTGTTTCGAAGCTTAGTACGGCGCGCACTATGTCCTCCACGTAAAATGCAGTAATTTGGGCGTTTAAACGTCGAAATATCTCAATCGGAAAGGAAATTACGGTCATTTTTCGTTAAAATCGACGAATGATCGAGTTTTGCGAGTTGTTGGGCTTGTTTCGAAGCTTAGTACGGCGTGCACTATGTTCTGCACGTAAAATGCAGTAATTTGGGCGTTTCAACGTCGAAATATCTCAATCGGAAAGGAAAGTACGGTCATTTTTCGTTAAAATCGACGAATGATCGAGTTTTGCGAGTTATTGGGCTTGTTTCGAAGCTTAGTACGGCGCGCACTATGTTCTCCACGTCAAATGCAGTAATTTGGGCGTTTAAACGTCGAAATATCTCAATCGGAAAGGAAAGTACGGTCATTTTTCGTTAAAATCGACGAATGATCGAGTTTTGCGAGTTGTTCGGCTTGTTTCGAAGCTTAGTACGGCGCGCACTATGTCCTCCACGTAAAATGCAGTAATTTGGGCGTTTAAACGTCGAAATATCTCAATCGGAAAGGAAATTACGGTCATTTTTCGTTAAAATCGACGAATGATCGAGTTTTGCGAGTTGTTGGGCTTGTTTCGAAGCTTAGTATGGCGTGCACTATGTTCTGCACGTAAAATGCAGTAATTTGGGCGTTTAAACGTCGAAATATCTCAATCGGAAAGGAAAGTACGGTCATTTTTCGTTAAAATCGACGAATGATCGAGTTTTGCGAGTTGTTGGGCTTGTTTCGAAGCTTAGTACGGCGCGCACTATGTCCTCCACGTAAAATGCAGTAATTTGGGCGTTTAAACGTCGAAATATCTCAATCGGAAAGGAAATTACGGTCATTTTTCGTTAAAATCGACGAATGATCGAGTTTTGCGAGTTGTTGGGCTTGTTTCGAAGCTTAGTACGGCGTGCACTATGTTCTCCACGTAAAATGCAGTAATTTGGGCGTTTAAACGTCGAAATATCTCAATCGGAAAGGAAATTACGGTCATTTTTCGTTAAAATCGACGAATGATCGAGTTTTGCGAGTTGTTGGGCTTGTTTCGAAGCTTAGTACGGCGTGCACTATGTTCTCCACGTAAAATGCAGTAATTTGGGCGTTTTAAACGTCGAAATATCTCAATCGGAAAGGAAATTACGGTCATTTTTCGTTAAAATCGACGAATGATCGAGTTTTGCGAGTTGTTGGGCTTGTTTCGAAGCTTAGTACGGCGTGCACTATGTTCTGCACGTAAATTGCAGTAATTTGGGCGTTTAAACGTCGAAATATCTCAATCGGAAAGGAAAGTACGGTCATTTTTCGTTAAAATCGACGAATGATCGAGTTTTGCGAGTTGTTGGGCTTGTTTCGAAGCTTAGTACGGCGCGCACTATGTCCTCCACGTAAAATGCAGTAATTTGGGCGTTTAAACGTCGAAATATCTCAATCGGAAAGGAAATTACGGTCATTTTTCGTTAAAATCGACGAATGATCGAGTTTTGCGAGTTGTTGGGCTTGTTTCGAAGCTTAGTACGGCGCGCACTATGTCCTCCACGTAAAATGCAGTTATTTGGACGTTTAAACGTCGAAATATCTCAATCGGAAAGGAAATTACGGTCATTTTTCGTTAAAATCGACGAATGATCGAGTTTTGCGAGTTGTTGGGCTTGTTTCGAAGCTTAGTACGGCGTGCACTATGTTCTGCACGTAAAATGCAGTAATTGGGGCGTTTACACGTCGAAATATCTCAATCGGAAAGGAAATTACGGTCATTTTTCGTTAAAATCGACGAATGATCGAGTTTTGCGAGTTGTTCGGCTTGTTTCGAAGCTTAGTACGGCGCGCACTATGTCCTCCACCTAAAATGCAGTAATTTGGGCGTTTAAACGTCGAAATATCTCAATCGGAAAGGAAATTACGGTCATTTTTCGTTAAAATCGACGAATGATCGAGTTTTGCGAGTTGTTGGGCTTGTTTCGAAGCTTAGTATGGCGTGCACTATGTTCTGCACGTAAAATGCAGTAATTTGGGCGTTTAAACGTCGAAATATCTCAATCGGAAAGGAAAGTACGGTCATTTTTCGTTAAAATCGACGAATGATCGAGTTTTGCGAGTTATTGGGCTTGTTTCGAAGCTTAGTACGGCGCGCACTATGTTCTCCACGTCAAATGCAGTAATTTGGGCGTTTAAACGTCGAAATATCTCAATCGGAAAGGAAAGTACCGTCATTTTTCGTTAAAATCGACGAATGATCGAGTTTTGCGAGTTGTTCGGCTTGTTTCGAAGCTTAGTACGGCGCGCACTATATCCTCCGCGTAAAATGCAGTAATTTGGGCGTTTAAACGTCGAAATATCTCAATCGGAAAGGAAATTACGGTCATTTTTCGTTAAAATCGACGAATGATCGAGTTTTGCGAGTTGTTGGGCTTGTTTCGAAGCTTAGTACGGCGTGCACTATGTTCTGCACGTAAAATGCAGTAATTTGGGCGTTTAAACGTCGAAATATCTCAATCGGAAAGGAAATTACGGTTATTTTTCGTTAAAATCGACGAATGATCGAGTTTTGCGAGTTGTTGGGCTTGTTTCGAAGCTTAGTACGGCGTGCACTATGTTCTCCACGTAAAATGCAGTAATTTGGGCGTTTAAACGTCGAAATATCTCAATCGGAAAGGAAATTACGGTCATTTTTCGTTAAAATCGACGAATGATCGAGTTTTGCGAGTTGTTGGGCTTGTTTCGAAGCTTAGTACGGCGTGCACTATGTTCTCCACGTAAAATGCAGTAATTTGGGCGTTTAAACGTCGAAATATCTCAATCGGAAAGGAAATTACGGTCATTTTTCGTTAAAATCGACGAATGATCGAGTTTTGCGAGTTGTTGGGCTTGTTTCGAAGCTTAGTACGGCGTGCACTATGTTCTGCACGTAAAATGCAGTAATTTGGGCGTTTAAACGTCGAAATATCTCAATCGGAAAGGAAATTACGGTCATGTTTCGTTAAAATCGACGAATGATCGAGTTTTGCGAGTTGTTCGGCTTGTTTCGAAGCTTAGTACGGCGCGCACTATGTCCTCCACGTAAAATGCAGTAATTTGGGCGTTTAAATGTCGAAATATCTCAATCGGAAAGGAAATTACGGTCATTTTTCGTTAAAATCGACGAATGATCGAGTTTTGCGAGTTGTTGGGCTTGTTTCGAAGCTTAGTATGGCGTGCACTATGTTCTGCACGTAAAATGCAGTAATTTGGGCGTTTAAACGTCGAAATATCTCAATCGGAAAGGAAAGTACGGTCATTTTTCGTTAAAATCGACGAATGATCGAGTTTTGCGAGTTATTGGGCTTGTTTCGAAGCTTAGTACGGCGCGCACTATGTTCTCCACGTCAAATGCAGTAATTTGGGCGTTTAAACGTCGAAATATCTCAATCGGAAAGGAAAGTACCGTCATTTTTCGTTAAAATCGACGAATGATCGAGTTTTGCGAGTTGTTCGGCTTGTTTCGAAGCTTAGTACGGCGCGCACTATGTCCTCCACGTAAAATGCAGTAATTTGGGCGTTTAAACGTCGAAATATCTCAATCGGAAAGGAAATTACGGTCATTTTTCGTTAAAATCGACGAATGATCGAGTTTTGCGGGTTGTTGGGCTTGTTTCGAAGCTTAGTACGGCGTGCACTATGTTCTGCACGTAAAATGCAGTAATTTGCGCGTTTAAACGTCGAAATATCTCAATCGGAAAGGAAATTACGGTCATTTTTCGTTAAAATCGACGAATGATCGAGTTTTGCGAGTTGTTGGGCTTGTTTCGAAGCTTAGTACGGCGTGCACTATGTTCTCCACGTAAAATGCAGTAATTTGGGCGTTTAAACGTCGAAATATCTCAATCGGAAAGGAAATTACGGTCATTTTTCGTTAAAATCGACGAATGATCGAGTTTTGCGAGTTGTTGGGCTTGTTTCGAAGCTTAGTACGGCGTGCACTATGTTCTCCACGTAAAATGCAGTAATTTGGGCGTTTAAACGTCGAAATATCTCAATCGGAAAGGAAATTACGGTCATTTTTCGTTAAAATCGACGAATGATCGAGTTTTGCGAGTTGTTGGGCTTGTTTCGAAGCTTAGTACGGCGTGCACTATGTTCTCCACGTAAAATGCAGTAATTTGGGCGTTTAAACGTCGAAATATCTCAATCGGAAAGGAAATTACGGTCATTTTTCTTTAAAATCGACGAATGATCGAGTTTTGCGAGTTGTTGGGCTTGTTTCGAAGCTTAGTACGGCGTGCACTATGTTCTCCACGTAAAATGCAGTAATTTGGGCGTTTAAACGTCGAAATATCTCAATCGGAAAGGAAATTACGGTCATTTTTCGTTAAAATCGACGAATGATCGAGTTTTGCGAGTTGTTGGGCTTGTTTCGAAGCTTAGTACGGCGCGCACTATGTTCTGCACGTAAAATGCAGTAATTTGGGCGTTTAAACGTCGAAATATCTCAATCGGAAAGGAAATTACGGTCATTTTTCGTTAAAATCGACGAATGATCGAGATTTGCGAGTTGTTGGGCTTGTTTCGAAGCTTAGTACGGCGCGCACTATGTCCTCCACGTAAAATGCAGTTATTTGGGCGTTTAAACGTCGAAATATCTCAATCGGAAAGGAAAGTACGGTCATTTTTCGTTAAAATCGACGAATGATCGAGTTTTGCGGGTTATTGGGCTTGTTCGAAGCTTAGTACGGCGCGCACTATGTTCTCCACGTCAAATGCAGTAATTTGGGCGTTTAAACGTCGAAATATCTCAATCGGAAAGGAAAGTACCGTCATTTTTCGTTAAAATCGACGAATGATCGAGTTTTGCGAGTTGTTCGGCTTGTTTCGAAGCTTAGTACGGCGCGCACTATGTCCTCCACGTAAAATGCAGTAATTTGGGCGTTTAAACGTCGAAATATCTCAATCGGAAAGGAAATTACGGTCATTTTTCGTTAAAATCGACGAATGATCGAGTTTTGCGAGTTGTTGGGCTTGTTTCGAAGCTTAGTACGGCGTGCACTATGTTCTGCACGTAAAATGCAGTAATTTGGGCGTTTAAACGTCGAAATATCTCAATCGGAAAGGAAATTACGGTCATTTTTCGTTAAAATCGACGAATGATCGAGTTTTGCGAGTTGTTGGGCTTGTTTCGAAGCTTAGTACGGCGCGCACTATGTCCTCCACGTAAAATGCAGTTATTTGGGCGTTTAAACGTCGAAATATCTCAATCGGAAAGGAAATTACGGTCATTTTTCGTTAAAATCGACGAATGATCGAGTTTTGCGAGTTGTTGGGCTTGTTTCGAAGCTTAGTACGGCGTGCACTATGTTCTGCACGTAAAATGCAGTAATTGGGGCGTTTAAACGTCGAAATATCTCAATCGGAAAGGAAATTACGGTCATTTTTCGTTAAAATCGACGAATGATCGAGTTTTGCGAGTTGTTCGGCTTGTTTCGAAGCTTAGTACGGCGCGCACTATGTCCTCCACCTAAAATGCAGTAATTTGGGCGTTTAAACGTCGAAATATCTCAATCGGAAAGGAAATTACGGTCATTTTTCGTTAAAATCGACGAATGATCGAGTTTTGCGAGTTGTTGGGCTTGTTTCGAAGCTTAGTATGGCGTGCACTATGTTCTGCACGTAAAATGCAGTAATTTGGGCGTTTAAACGTCGAAATATCTCAATCGGAAAGGAAAGTACGGTCATTTTTCGTTAAAATCGACGAATGATCGAGTTTTGCGAGTTATTGGGCTTGTTTCGAAGCTTAGTACGGCGCGCACTATGTTCTCCACGTCAAATGCAGTAATTTGGGCGTTTAAACGTCGAAATATCTCAATCGGAAAGGAAAGTACCGTCATTTTTCGTTAAAATCGACGAATGATCGAGTTTTGCGAGTTGTTCGGCTTGTTTCGAAGCTTAGTACGGCGCGCACTATATCCTCCACGTAAAATGCAGTAATTTGGGCGTTTAAACGTCGAAATATCTCAATCGGAAAGGAAATTACGGTCATTTTTCGTTAAAATCGACGAATGATCGAGTTTTGCGAGTTGTTGGGCTTGTTTCGAAGCTTAGTACGGCGTGCACTATGTTCTGCACGTAAAATGCAGTAATTTGGGCGTTTAAACGTCGAAATATCTCAATCGGAAAGGAAATTACGGTTATTTTTCGTTAAAATCGACGAATGATCGAGTTTTGCGAGTTGTTGGGCTTGTTTCGAAGCTTAGTACGGCGTGCACTATGTTCTCCACGTAAAATGCAGTAATTTGGGCGTTTAAACGTCGAAATATCTCAATCGGAAAGGAAATTACGGTCATTTTTCGTTAAAATCGACGAATGATCGAGTTTTGCGAGTTGTTGGGCTTGTTTCGAAGCTTAGTACGGCGTGCACTATGTTCTCCACGTAAAATGCAGTAATTTGGGCGTTTAAACGTCGAAATATCTCAATCGGAAAGGAAATTACGGTCATTTTTCGTTAAAATCGACGAATGATCGAGTTTTGCGAGTTGTTGGGCTTGTTTCGAAGCTTAGTACGGCGTGCACTATGTTCTGCACGTAAAATGCAGTAATTTGGGCGTTTAAACGTCGAAATATCTCAATCGGAAAGGAAATTACGGTCATGTTTCGTTAAAATCGACGAATGATCGAGTTTTGCGAGTTGTTCGGCTTGTTTCGAAGCTTAGTACGGCGCGCACTATGTCCTCCACGTAAAATGCAGTAATTTGGGCGTTTAAATGTCGAAATATCTCAATCGGAAAGGAAATTACGGTCATTTTTCGTTAAAATCGACGAATGATCGAGTTTTGCGAGTTATTGGGCTTGTTTCGAAGCTTAGTACGGCGCGCACTATGTTCTCCACGTCAAATGCAGTAATTTGGGCGTTTAAACGTCGAAATATCTCAATCGGAAAGGAAAGTACCGTCATTTTTCGTTAAAATCGACGAATGATCGAGTTTTGCGAGTTGTTCGGCTTGTTTCGAAGCTTAGTACGGCGCGCACTATGTCCTCCACGTAAAATGCAGTAATTTGGGCGTTTAAACGTCGAAATATCTCAATCGGAAAGGAAATTACGGTCATTTTTCGTTAAAATCGACGAATGATCGAGTTTTGCGGGTTGTTGGGCTTGTTTCGAAGCTTAGTACGGCGTGCACTATGTTCTGCACGTAAAATGCAGTAATTTGGGCGTTTAAACGTCGAAATATCTCAATCGGAAAGGAAATTACGGTCATTTTTCGTTAAAATCGACGAATGATCGAGTTTTGCGAGTTGTTGGGCTTGTTTCGAAGCTTAGTACGGCGTGCACTATGTTCTCCACGTAAAATGCAGTAATTTGGGCGTTTAAACGTCGAAATATCTCAATCGGAAAGGAAATTACGGTCATTTTTCGTTAAAATCGACGAATGATCGAGTTTTGCGAGTTGTTGGGCTTGTTTCGAAGCTTAGTACGGCGTGCACTATGTTCTCCACGTAAAATGCAGTAATTTGGGCGTTTAAACGTCGAAATATCTCAATCGGAAAGGAAATTACGGTCATTTTTCGTTAAAATCGACGAATGATCGAGTTTTGCGAGTTGTTGGGCTTGTTTCGAAGCTTAGTACGGCGTGCACTATGTTCTCCACGTAAAATGCAGTAATTTGGGCGTTTAAACGTCGAAATATCTCAATCGGAAAGGAAATTACGGTCATTTTTCGTTAAAATCGACGAATGATCGAGTTTTGCGAGTTGTTGGGCTTGTTTCGAAGCTTAGTACGGCGTGCACTATGTTCTCCACGTAAAATGCAGTAATTTGGGCGTTTAAACGTCGAAATATCTCAATCGGAAAGGAAATTACGGTCATTTTTCGTTAAAATCGACGAATGATCGAGTTTTGCGAGTTGTTGGGCTTGTTTCGAAGCTTAGTACGGCGTGCACTATGTTCTCCACGTAAAATGCAGTAATTTGGGCGTTTAAACGTCGAAATATCTCAATCGGAAAGGAAATTACGGTCATTTTTCGTTAAAATCGACGAATGATCGAGTTTTGCGAGTTGTTGGGCTTGTTTCGAAGCTTAGTACGGCGCGCACTATGTTCTGCACGTAAAATGCAGTAATTTGGGCGTTTAAACGTCGAAATATCTCAATCGGAAAGGAAATTACGGTCATTTTTCGTTAAAATCGACGAATGATCGAGATTTGCGAGTTGTTGGGCTTGTTTCGAAGCTTAGTACGGCGCGCACTATGTCCTCCACGTAAAATGCAGTTATTTGGGCGTTTAAACGTCGAAATATCTCAATCGGAAAGGAAAGTACGGTCATTTTTCGTTAAAATCGACGAATGATCGAGTTTTGCGGGTTATTGGGCTTGTTCGAAGCTTAGTACGGCGCGCACTATGTTCTCCACGTCAAATGCAGTAATTTGGGCGTTTAAACGTCGAAATATCTCAATCGGAAAGGAAAGTACCGTCATTTTTCGTTAAAATCGACGAATGATCGAGTTTTGCGAGTTGTTCGGCTTGTTTCGAAGCTTAGTACGGCGCGCACTATGTCCTCCACGTAAAATGCAGTAATTTGGGCGTTTAAACGTCGAAATATCTCAATCGGAAAGGAAATTACGGTCATTTTTCGTTAAAATCGACGAATGATCGAGTTTTGCGAGTTGTTGGGCTTGTTTCGAAGCTTAGTACGGCGTGCACTATGTTCTGCACGTAAAATGCAGTAATTTGGGCGTTTAAACGTCGAAATATCTCAATCGGAAAGGAAAGTACGGTCATTTTTCGTTAAAATCGACGAATGATCGAGTTTTGCGAGTTGTTGGGCTTGTTTCGAAGCTTAGTACGGCGCGCACTATGTTCTCCACTTAAAATGCAGTAATTTGGGCGTTTAAACGTCGAAATATCTCAATCGGAAAGGAAATTACGGTCATTTTTCGTTAAAATCGACGAATGATCGAGTTTTGCGAGTTGTTGGGCTTGTTTCGAAGCTTAGTATGGCGTGCACTATGCTCTGCACGTAAAATGCAGTAATTTGGGCGTTTAAACGTCGAAATATCTCAATCGGAAAGGAAAGTACGGTCATTTTTCGTTAAAATCGACGAATGATCGAGTTTTGCGAGTTATTGGGCTTGTTTCGAAGCTTAGTACGGCGCGCACTATGTTCTCCACGTCAAATGCAGTAATTTGGGCGTTTAAACGTCGAAATATCTCAATCGGAAAGGAAATTACGGTCATTTTTCGTTAAAATCGACGAATGATCGAGTGTTGCGAGTTGTTGGGCTTGTTTCGAAGCTTAGTACGGCGTGCACTATGTTCTCCACGTAAAATGCAGTAATTTGGGCGTTTAAACGTCGAAATATCTCAATCGGAAAGGAAATTACGGTCATTTTTCGTTAAAATCGACGAATGATCGAGTTTCGCGAGTTGTTGGGCTTGTTTCGAAGCTTAGTACGGCGTGCACTATGTTCTCCACGTAAAATGCAGTAATTTGGGCGTTTAAACGTCGAAATATCTCAATCGGAAAGGAAATTACGGTCATTTTTCGTTAAAATCGACGAATGATCGAGTTTTGCGAGTTGTTGGGCTTGTTTCGAAGCTTAGTACGGCGTGCACTATGTTCTCCACGTAAAATGCAGTAATTTGGGCGTTTAAACGTCGAAATATCTCAATCGGAAAGGAAATTACGGTCATTTTTCGTTAAAATCGACGAATGATCGAGTTTTGCGAGTTGTTGGGCTTGTTTCGAAGCTTAGTACGGCGCGCACTATGTTCTCCACGTCAAATGCAGTAATTTGGGCGTTTAAACGTCGAAATATCTCAATCGGAAAGGAAAGTACCGTCATTTTTCGTTAAAATCGACGAATGATCGAGTTTTGCGAGTTGTTCGGCTTGTTTCGAAGCTTAGTACGGCGCGCACTATGTCCTCCACGTAAAATGCAGTAATTTGGGCGTTTAAACGTCGAAATATCTCAATCGGAAAGGAAATTACGGTCATTTTTCGTTAAAATCGACGAATGATCGAGTTTTGCGAGTTGTTGGGCTTGTTTCGAAGCTTAGTACGGCGTGCACTATGTTCTGCACGTAAAATGCAGTAATTTGGGCGTTTAAACGTCGAAATATCTCAATCGGAAAGGAAATTACGGTCATTTTTCGTTAAAATCGACGAATGATCGAGTTTTGCGAGTTGTTGGGCTTGTTTCGAAGCTTAGTACGGCGCGCACTATGTCCTCCACGTAAAATGCAGTTATTTGGGCGTTTAAACGTCGAAATATCTCAATCGGAAAGGAAATTACGGTCATTTTTCGTTAAAATCGACGAATGATCGAGTTTTGCGAGTTGTTGGGCTTGTTTCGAAGCTTAGTACGGCGTGCACTATGTTCTGCACGTAAAATGCAGTAATTGGGGCGTTTAAACGTCGAAATATCTCAATCGGAAAGGAAATTACGGTCATTTTTCGTTAAAATCGACGAATGATCGAGTTTTGCGAGTTGTTCGGCTTGTTTCGAAGCTTAGTACGGCGCGCACTATGTCCTCCACCTAAAATGCAGTAATTTGGGCGTTTAAACGTCGAAATATCTCAATCGGAAAGGAAATTACGGTCATTTTTCGTTAAAATCGACGAATGATCGAGTTTTGCGAGTTGTTGGGCTTGTTTCGAAGCTTAGTATGGCGTGCACTATGTTCTGCACGTAAAATGCAGTAATTTGGGCGTTTAAACGTCGAAATATCTCAATCGGAAAGGAAAGTACGGTCATTTTTCGTTAAAATCGACGAATGATCGAGTTTTGCGAGTTATTGGGCTTGTTTCGAAGCTTAGTACGGCGCGCACTATGTTCTCCACGTCAAATGCAGTAATTTGGGCGTTTAAACGTCGAAATATCTCAATCGGAAAGGAAAGTACCGTCATTTTTCGTTAAAATCGACGAATGATCGAGTTTTGCGAGTTGTTCGGCTTGTTTCGAAGCTTAGTACGGCGCGCACTATATCCTCCACGTAAAATGCAGTAATTTGGGCGTTTAAACGTCGAAATATCTCAATCGGAAAGGAAATTACGGTCATTTTTCGTTAAAATCGACGAATGATCGAGTTTTGCGAGTTGTTGGGCTTGTTTCGAAGCTTAGTACGGCGTGCACTATGTTCTGCACGTAAAATGCAGTAATTTGGGCGTTTAAACGTCGAAATATCTCAATCGGAAAGGAAATTACGGTTATTTTTCGTTAAAATCGACGAATGATCGAGTTTTGCGAGTTGTTGGGCTTGTTTCGAAGCTTAGTACGGCGTGCACTATGTTCTCCACGTAAAATGCAGTAATTTGGGCGTTTAAACGTCGAAATATCTCAATCGGAAAGGAAATTACGGTCATTTTTCGTTAAAATCGACGAATGATCGAGTTTTGCGAGTTGTTGGGCTTGTTTCGAAGCTTAGTACGGCGTGCACTATGTTCTCCACGTAAAATGCAGTAATTTGGGCGTTTAAACGTCGAAATATCTCAATCGGAAAGGAAATTACGGTCATTTTTCGTTAAAATCGACGAATGATCGAGTTTTGCGAGTTGTTGGGCTTGTTTCGAAGCTTAGTACGGCGTGCACTATGTTCTGCACGTAAAATGCAGTAATTTGGGCGTTTAAACGTCGAAATATCTCAATCGGAAAGGAAATTACGGTCATGTTTCGTTAAAATCGACGAATGATCGAGTTTTGCGAGTTGTTCGGCTTGTTTCGAAGCTTAGTACGGCGCGCACTATGTCCTCCACGTAAAATGCAGTAATTTGGGCGTTTAAATGTCGAAATATCTCAATCGGAAAGGAAATTACGGTCATTTTTCGTTAAAATCGACGAATGATCGAGTTTTGCGAGTTATTGGGCTTGTTTCGAAGCTTAGTACGGCGCGCACTATGTTCTCCACGTCAAATGCAGTAATTTGGGCGTTTAAACGTCGAAATATCTCAATCGGAAAGGAAAGTACCGTCATTTTTCGTTAAAATCGACGAATGATCGAGTTTTGCGAGTTGTTCGGCTTGTTTCGAAGCTTAGTACGGCGCGCACTATGTCCTCCACGTAAAATGCAGTAATTTGGGCGTTTAAACGTCGAAATATCTCAATCGGAAAGGAAATTACGGTCATTTTTCGTTAAAATCGACGAATGATCGAGTTTTGCGGGTTGTTGGGCTTGTTTCGAAGCTTAGTACGGCGTGCACTATGTTCTGCACGTAAAATGCAGTAATTTGGGCGTTTTAAACGTCGAAATATCTCAATCGGAAAGGAAATTACGGTCATTTTTCGTTAAAATCGACGAATGATCGAGTTTTGCGAGTTGTTGGGCTTGTTTCGAAGCTTAGTACGGCGTGCACTATGTTCTCCACGTAAAATGCAGTAATTTGGGCGTTTAAACGTCGAAATATCTCAATCGGAAAGGAAATTACGGTCATTTTTCGTTAAAATCGACGAATGATCGAGTTTTGCGAGTTGTTGGGCTTGTTTCGAAGCTTAGTACGGCGTGCACTATGTTCTCCACGTAAAATGCAGTAATTTGGGCGTTTAAACGTCGAAATATCTCAATCGGAAAGGAAATTACGGTCATTTTTCGTTAAAATCGACGAATGATCGAGTTTTGCGAGTTGTTGGGCTTGTTTCGAAGCTTAGTACGGCGTGCACTATGTTCTCCACGTAAATGCAGTAATTTGGGCGTTTAAACGTCGAAATATCTCAATCGGAAAGGAAATTACGGTCATTTTTCGTTAAAATCGACGAATGATCGAGTTTTGCGAGTTGTTGGGCTTGTTTCGAAGCTTAGTACGGCGTGCACTATGTTCTCCACGTAAAATGCAGTAATTTGGGCGTTTTAAACGTCGAAATATCTCAATCGGAAAGGAAATTACGGTCATTTTTCGTTAAAATCGACGAATGATCGAGTTTTGCGAGTTGTTGGGCTTGTTTCGAAGCTTAGTACGGCGTGCACTATGTTCTCCACGTAAAATGCAGTAATTTGGGCGTTTAAACGTCGAAATATCTCAATCGGAAAGGAAATTACGGTCATTTTTCGTTAAAATCGACGAATGATCGAGTTTTGCGAGTTGTTGGGCTTGTTTCGAAGCTTAGTACGGCGCGCACTATGTTCTGCACGTAAAATGCAGTAATTTGGGCGTTTAAACGTCGAAATATCTCAATCGGAAAGGAAATTACGGTCATTTTCGTTAAAATCGACGAATGATCGAGATTTGCGAGTTGTTGGGCTTGTTTCGAAGCTTAGTACGGCGCGCACTATGTCCTCCACGTAAAATGCAGTTATTTGGGCGTTTAAACGTCGAAATATCTCAATCGGAAAGGAAAGTACGGTCATTTTTCGTTAAAATCGACGAATGATCGAGTTTTGCGGGTTATTGGGCTTGTTCGAAGCTTAGTACGGCGCGCACTATGTTCTCCACGTCAAATGCAGTAATTTGGGCGTTTAAACGTCGAAATATCTCAATCGGAAAGGAAAGTACCGTCATTTTTCGTTAAAATCGACGAATGATCGAGTTTTGCGAGTTGTTCGGCTTGTTTCGAAGCTTAGTACGGCGCGCACTATGTCCTCCACGTAAAATGCAGTAATTTGGGCGTTTAAACGTCGAAATATCTCAATCGGAAAGGAAATTACGGTCATTTTTCGTTAAAATCGACGAATGATCGAGTTTTGCGAGTTGTTGGGCTTGTTTCGAAGCTTAGTACGGCGTGCACTATGTTCTGCACGTAAAATGCAGTAATTTGGGCGTTTTAAACGTCGAAATATCTCAATCGGAAAGGAAATTACGGTCATTTTTCGTTAAAATCGACGAATGATCGAGTTTTGCGAGTTGTTGGGCTTGTTTCGAAGCTTAGTACGGCGTGCACTATGTTCTCCACGTAAAATGCAGTAATTTGGGCGTTTAAACGTCGAAATATCTCAATCGGAAAGGAAATTACGGTCATTTTTCGTTAAAATCGACGAATGATCGAGTTTTGCGAGTTGTTGGGCTTGTTTCGAAACTTAGTACGGCGTGCACTATGTTCTCCACGTAAAATGCAGTAATTTGGGCGTTTAAACGTCGAAATATCTCAATCGGAAAGGAAAGTACGGTCATTTTTCGTTAAATCGACGAATGATCGAGTTTTGCGAGTTGTTCGGCTTGTTTCGAAGCTTAGTATGGCGTGCACTACGTTCTGCACGTAAAATGCAGTAATTTGGGCGTTTAAACGTCGAAATATCTCAATCGGAAAGGAAAGTACGGTCATTTTCGTTAAAATCGACGGAATGATCGAGTTTTGCGAGTTATTGGGCTTGTTTCGAAGCTTAGGACGGCGCGCACTATGTTCTCCACGTCAAATGCAGTAATTTGGGCGTTTATAACGTCGAAATATCTCAATCGGAAAGGAAATTACGGTCATTTTTCGTTAAAATCGACGAATGATCGAGTTTTGCGAGTTGTTGGGCTTGTTTCGAAGCTTAGTACGGCGTGCACTATGTTCTCCACGAAAAATGCAGTAATTTGGGCGTTTAAACGTCGAAATATCTCAATCGGAAAGGAAATTACGGTCATTTTTCGTTAAAATCGACGAATGATCGAGTTTTGCGAGTTGTTGGGCTTGTTTCGAAGCTTAGTACGGCTTGCACTATGTTCCGCACGTAACATGCAGTAATTTGGGCGTTTAAACGTCGAAATATCTCAATCGGAAAGGAAAGTACGGTCATTTTTCGTTAAAATCGACGAATGATCGAGTTTTGCGAGTTGTTGGGCTTGTTTCGAAGCTTAGTACGGCGCGCACTATGTTCTCCACTTAAATGCAGTAATTTGGGCGTTTAAACGTCGAAATATCTCAATCGGAAAGGAAATTACGGTCATTTTTCGTTAAAATCGACGAATGATCGAGTTTTGCGAGTTGTTGGGCTTGTTTCGAAGCTTAGTATGGCGTGCACTATGCTCTGCACGTAAAATGCAGTAATTTGGCGTTTAAACGTCGAAATATCTCAATCGGAAAGGAAAGTACGGTCATTTTTCGTTAAAATCGACGAATGATCGAGTTTTGCGAGTTATTGGGCTTGTTTCGAAGCTTAGTACGGCGCGCACTATGTTCTCCACGTCAAATGCAGTAATTTGGGCGTTTAAACGTCGAAATATCTCAATCGGAAAGGAAATTACGGTCATGTTTCGTTAAAATCGACGAATGATCGAGTTTTGCGAGTTGTTCGGCTTGTTTCGAAGCTTAGTACGGTGCGCACTATGTCCTCCACGTAAAATGCAGTAATTTGGGCGTTTAAACGTCGAAATATCTCAAATCGGAAAGGAAATTACGGTCATTTTTCGTTAAAATCGACGAATGATCGAGTTTTGCGAGTTGTTGGGCTTGTTTCGAAGCTTAGGACGGCGTGCACTATGTTCTCCACGTAAAATGCAGTAATTTGGGCGTTTAAACGTCGAAATATCTCAATCGGAAAGGAAATTACGGTCATTTTTCGTTAAAATCGACGAATGATCGAGTTTTGCGAGTTGTTGGGCTTGTTTCGAAGCTTAGTACGGCGTGCACTATGTTCTCCACGTAAAATGCAGTAATTTGGGCGTTTAAACGTCGAAATATCTCAATCGGAAAGGAAATTACGGTCATTTTTCGTTAAAATCGACGAATGATCGAGTTTTGCGAGTTGTTGGGCTTGTTCGAAGCTTAGTACGGCGTGCACTATGTTCTCCACGTAAAATGCAGTAATTTGGGCGTTTAAACGTCGAAATATCTCAATCGGAAAGGAAATTACGGTCATTTTTCGTAAAATCGACGAATGATCGAGTTTTGCGAGTTGTTGGGCTTGTTTCGAAGCTTAGTACGGCGTGCACTATGTTCTCCACGTAAAATGCAGTAATTTGGGCGTTTAAACGTCGAAATATCTCAATCGGAAAGGAAATTACGGTCATTTTCGTTAAAATCGACGAATGATCGAGTTTTGCGAGTTGTTGGGCTTGTTTCGAAGCTTAGTACGGCGCGCACTATGTTCTCCACGTAAAATGCAGTAATTTGGGCGTTTAAACGTCGAAATATCTCAATCGGAAAGGAAATTACGGTCATTTTTCGTTAAAATCGACGAATGATCGAGTTTTGCGAGTTGTTGGGCTTGTTTCGAAGCTTAGTACGGCTTGCACTATGTTCCGCACGTAACATGCAGTAATTTGGGCGTTTAAACGTCGAAATATCTCAATCGGAAAGGAAAGTACGGTCATTTTTCGTTTAAAATCGACGAATGATCGAGTTTTGCGAGTTGTTGGGCTTGTTCGAAGCTTAGTACGGCGCGCACTATGTTCTCCACTTAAAATGCAGTAATTTGGGCGTTTAAACGTCGAAATATCTCAATCGGAAAGGAAATTACGGTCATTTTTCGTTAAAATCGACGAATGATCGAGTTTTGCGAGTTGTTGGGCTTGTTTCGAAGCTTAGTACGGCGCGCACTATGTCCTCCACGTAAAATGCAGTACTTTGGGCGTTTAAACGTCGAAATATCTCAATCGGAAAGGAAATTACGGTCATTTTTCGTTAAAATCGACGAATGATCGAGTTTTGCGAGTTGTTGGGCTTGTTTCGAAGCTTAGTACGGCGTGCACTATGTTCTGCACGTGAAATGCAGTAATTTGGGCGTTTAAACGTCGAAATATCTCAATCGGAAAGGAAAGTACGGTCATTTTTCGTTAAAATCGACGAATGATCGAGTTTTGCGAGTTGTTGGGCTTGTTTCGAAGCTTAGTACGGCGCGCACTATGTCCTCCACGTAAATGCAGTAATTTGGGCGTTTAAACGTCGAAATATCTCAATCGGAAAGGAAATTACGGTCATTTTTCGTTAAAATCGACGAATGATCGAGTTTTGCGAGTTGTTGGGCTTGTTTCGAAGCTTAGTACGGCGTGCACTATGTTCTCCACGTAAAATGCAGTAATTTGGGCGTTTTAAACGTCGAAATATCTCAATCGGAAAGGAAATTACGGTCATTTTTCGTTAAAATCGACGAATGATCGAGTTTTGCGAGTTGTTGGGCTTGTTTCGAAGCTTAGTACGGCGTTGCACTATGTTCTCCACGTAAAATGCAGTAATTTGGGCGTTTAAACGTCGAAATATCTCAATCGGAAAGGAAATTACGGTCATTTTTCGTTAAAATCGACGAATGATCGAGTTTTGCGAGTGTTGGGCTGTTTCGAAGCTTAGTACGGAGTGCACTATGTTCTGCACGTAAAATGCAGTAATTTGGGCGTTTAAACGTCGAAATATCTCAATCGGAAAGGAAAGTACGGTCATTTTTCGTTAAAATCGACGAATGATCGAGTTTTGCGAGTTGTTGGGCTTGTTTCGAAGCTTAGTACGGCGCGCACTATGTTCTCCACGTAAAATGCAGTAATTTGGGCGTTTAAACGTCGAATATCTCAATCGGAAAGGAAATTACGGTCATTTTTCGTTAAAATCGACGAATGATCGAGTTTTGCGAGTTGTTGGGCTTGTTTCGAAGCTTAGTACGGCGTGCACTATGTTCTCCACGTAAAATGCAGTAATTTGGGCGTTTAAACGTCGAAATATCTCAATCGGAAGGAAAGTACGGTCATTTTTCGTTAAAATCGACGAATGATCGAGTTTTGCGAGTTGTTGGGCTTGTTTCGAAGCTTAGTACGGCGCGCACTATGTCCTCCACGTAAAATGCAGTAATTTGGGCGTTTAAACGTCGAAATATCTCAATCGGAAAGGAAATTACGGTCATTTTTCGTTAAAATCGACGAATGATCGAGTTTTGCGAGTTGTTGGGCTTGTTTCGAAGCTTAGTACGGCGTGCACTATGTTCTCACGTAAAATGCAGTAATTTGGGCGTTTTAAACGTCGAAATATCTCAATCGGAAAGGAAATTACGGTCATTTTTCGTTAAAATCGACGAATGATCGAGTTTTGCGAGTTGTTGGGCTTGTTTCGAAGCTTAGTACGGAGTGCACTATGTTCTGCACGTAAAATGCAGTAATTTGGGCGTTTAAACGTCGAAATATCTCAATCGAAAGGAAAGTACGGTCATTTTTCGTTAAAATCGACGAATGATCGAGTTTTGCGAGTTGTTGGGCTTGTTTCGAAGCTTAGTACGGCGCGCACTATGTTCTCCACGTAAAATGCAGTAATTTGGGCGTTTAAACGTCGAAATATCTCAATCGGAAAGGAAATTACGGTCATTTTTCGTTAAAATCGACGAATGATCGAGTTTTGCGAGTTGTTGGGCTTGTTTCGAAGCTTAGTACGGCGTGCACTATGTTCTCCACGTAAAATGCAGTAATTTGGGCGTTTAAACGTCGAAATATCTCAATCGGAAAGGAAAGTACGGTCATTTTTCGTTAAAATCGACGAATGATCGAGTTTTGCGAGTTGTTGGGCTTGTTTCGAAGCTTAGTACGGCGCGCACTATGTCCTCCACGTAAAATGCAGTAATTTGGGCGTTTAAACGTCGAAATATCTCAATCGGAAAGGAAATTACGGTCATTTTTCGTTAAAATCGACGAATGATCGAGTTTTGCGAGTTGTTGGGCTTGTTTCGAAGCTTAGTACGGCGTGCACTATGTTCTGCACGTAAATGCAGTAATTTGGGCGTTTAAACGTCGAAATATCTCAATCGGAAAGGAAATTACGGTCATTTTTCGTTAAATCGACGAATGATCGAGTGTTGCGAGTTGTTGGGCTTGTTTCGAAGCTTAGTACGGCGTGCACTATGTTCTCCACGTAAAATGCAGTAATTTGGGCGTTTAAACGTCGAAATATCTCAATCGGAAAGGAAATTACGGTCATTTTTCGTTAAAATCGACGAATGATCGAGTTTCGCGAGTTGTTGGGCTTGTTTCGAAGCTTAGTACGGCGTGCACTATGTTCTCCACGTAAAATGCAGTAATTTGGGCGTTTAAACGTCGAAATATCTCAATCGGAAAGGAAATTACGGTCATTTTTCGTTAAAATCGACGAATGATCGAGTTTTGCGAGTTGTTGGGCTTGTTTCGAAGCTTAGTACGGCCGTGCACTATGTTCTCCACGTAAAATGCAGTAATTTGGGCGTTTAAACGTCGAAATATCTCAATCGGAAAGGAAATTACGGTCATTTTTCGTTAAAATCGACGAATGATCGAGTTTTGCGAGTTGTTGGGCTTGTTTCGAAGCTTAGTACGGCGCGCACTATGTCTCCACGTAAAATGCAGTAATTTGGGCGTTAAACGTCGCAATATCTCAATCGGAAAGGAAATTACGGTCATTTTCGTTAAAATCGACGAATGATCGAGTTTTGCGAGTTGTTGGGCTTGTTTCGAAGCTTAGTACGGCGCGCACTATGTTCTGCACTAAAATGCAGTAATTTGGGCGTTTAAACGTCGAAATATCTCAATCGGAAAGGAAAGTACGGTCATTTTTCGTTAAAATCGACGAATGAATGAGTTTGCGAGTTGTTGGGCTTGTTTCGAAGCTTAGTACGGCGCGCACTATGTCCTCCACGTAAAATGCAGTAATTTGGCGTTTAAACGTCGAAATATCTCAATCGGAAAGGAAATTACGGTCATTTTCGTTAAAATCGACGAATGATCGAGTTTTGCGAGTTGTTGGGCTTGTTTCGAAGCTTAGTACGGCGCGCACTATGTCCTCCACGTAAAATGCAGTAATTTGGGCGTTTAAACGTCGAAATATCTCAATCGGAAAGGGAAATTACGGTCATTTTTCGTTAAAATCGACGAATGATCGAGTTTTGCGAGTTGTTGGTGCTTGTTTCGAAGCTTAGTCTGGCGTGCACTATGTTCTGCACGTAAAATGCAGTAATTTGGGCGTTTAAACGTCGAAATATCTCAATCGGAAAGGAAATTACGGTCATTTTTCGTTAAAATCGACGAATGATCGAGTTTTGCGAGTTGTTGGGCTTGTTTCGAAGCTTAGTACGGCGTGCACTATGTTCTGCACGTAAAATGCAGTAATTTGGGCGTTTTAAACGTCGAAATATCTCAATCGGAAAGGAAATTACGGTCATTTTTCGTTAAAATCGACGAATGATCGAGTTTTGCGAGTTGTTGGGCTTGTTTCGAAGCTTAGTAGCGGCGTGCACTATGTTCTCCACGTAAAATGCAGTAATTTGGCGTTTAAACGTCGAAATATCTCAATCGGAAAGGAAATTACGGTCATTTTTCGTTAAAATCGACGAATGATCGAGTTTTGCGAGTTGTTGGGCTTGTTTCGAAGCTTAGTGCGGCGTGCACTATGTTCTCCACGTAAAATGCAGTAATTAGGGCGTTTAAACGTCGAAATATCTCAATCGGAAAGGAAATTACGGTCATTTTTCGTTAAAATCGACGAATGATCGAGTTTTGCGAGTTGTTGGGGCTTGTTTCGAAGCTTA
>NW_027212703.1:0-27023 GCF_041682495.2 Bombus fervidus | reverse complement strand
TCAACTTAATTTAAAAATATATATATTAAATATTAAATTTTTATAATTATTTAAATATATATATAAGATTTTAATATAAATATATTCTAAATTAATAATTATATATTAATATATACTTATTATCAAGATAATCCAAAAAACCCGATTTTTTTGCTAAAAATCGGGTTTTTTTTCCAAAAAAACGTATTTTTTTCCAAAAAATCGTATTTTTTTTCCAAAAAATTGGATTTTTTTAAAAAATAAAATTTTTTAAAAATTCTTTAAAATCCAATTTTTTGAAAAAACTATAATTTTATTTAATTTTTAATATAATTTCTATTAAAATAAAAAAATTTTATATTCAATTTTTTATTTAATAGGTAATTTCCATTTTTTTAAAATAAAAAAAAAAAAAATGGAAATTACCTTGATTCAATTTTGACATAAATATATGATTAATAAATAAATTTATTTGACAAAATAATTGGAGCATATTTATTAGTTGATTTAATCTTTATTACGTTATATGGCTAATAAATTGTTGAAGGTTAGGACAATGTTCGAGAGTACTGAATTTTTAAATTAAATATGTATAAGAATATTAATGGTAAATTATTAAAATAAAAGATAAATATATATGAATTTTTTTATTTTTAATTATTTTGGAGCATATTTATTAGTTGATTTAATCTTTATTACGTTATATGGCTAATAAATTGTTGAAGGTTAGGACAATGTTTGAGAGTATTGAATTTTTAAATTAAATATGTATAAGAATATTAATGGTAAATTATTAAAATAAAAGATAAATATATATGAATTTTTTTATTTTTAATTATTTTGGAGCATATTTATTAGTTGATTTAATCTTTATTACGTTATATGGCTAATAAATTGTTGAAGGTTAGGACAATGTTCGAGAGTACTGAATTTTTAAATTAAATATGTATAAGAATATTAATGGTAAATTATTAAAATAAAAGATAAATATATATGAATTTTTTATTTTTAATTATTTTGAAGCATATTTATTAGTTGATTTAATCTTTATTACGTTATATGGCTAATAAATTGTTGAAGGTTAGGACAATGTTTGAGAGTACTGAATTTTTAAATTAAATATGTATAAGAATATTAATGGTAAATTATTAAAATAAAAGATAAATATATGAATTTTTTTATTTTTAATTATTTTGGAGCATATTTATTAGTTGATTTAATCTTTATTACGTTATATGGCTAATAAATTGTTGAAGGTTAGGACAATGTTTGAGAGTACTGAATTTTTAAATTAAATATGTATAAGAATATTAATGGTAAATTATTAAAATAAAAGATAATAAATTAATTATTTAAATTTAAGAAAGTTTATTGTAATAAATTTTAAATTTTTAAATGAATAATAATTACAAAAGAGAGAGAGGGTTGTAAAAGTATTCATTTAAGTTCGTTTAAAATTTAATGGTTTAAATTATTTTTAAATTTTTATTTATAGAAGAGAGGGCTATAAATAAAAATTTATAATATATATATATGAATATTAAATATAATTTAATTATAATTTTATATTATATTTGATGTAATTATGCATATTAAATTTTGATTTTAAAAGAATTAGTTAATTTAATAATATAAATAAATTTTATGATGATTTATTAATTAATTATATTTTAATATTTATATAAAATAATTTGATATTAAATATATATATATAATTTAATAATTAAATTTAATATATTTAATGAAAGTTAAATTTAGATAAAAATTTAAATAAAGATTAATTTAGTGCCAGCAATAGCGGTTAAACTTAATTTATAAATTAATTTTATTAATTAATATGTATTTATTATAAATTTATAATTTAATTAAATTTATAAATTTTAGGTGAAATTTAATTTAAAAATATATTAAATTTTTTTTATTTATTAAAATAATAAAATAAATTAATAAACTAGGATTAGATACCCTATTATATAAGATAATAGAATTAATTTACTAATAAATGTAAAATCATTAAAATTAAATTATATGGCGGCTTTTCATTCTTATTAGAGAAACTTGTAGTTTAATTTGATAGTCCACGATAAGATTTACTTAAATTATTTATATTTATATATTGTTGTATATTTTTATATAAAATTATTTAAAATAAATATTTAATTTAGAATAATTAATCAAATCAAAATGTAGTATATTTAAGGATTTATGAGTTATAATAAATTATATTTTTGAATAATTAATTTTAATATTAGTTTGAAAGAGGATTTAAAAGTAAATTTAATAAATTAATTAAATTGAAATTAGTTTTGAAAAGTGTACAAATTGCCCGTCAATTTCATTAAAATGGAATAAGTCGTAACATAGTAAAAGTATTGGAAAATGTTTTTAGTTAAAATTTTAGTTTAATATAAAATATTTCATTTACAATGAAAAGTTTAATTAATTTATAAAATTAAAATTTTATTTAATAAAATAAATTTTAAATTTTAGATTTTATTTTAATTAATTATATTATTTAAAGTTTTATAAATATTTTTTATTTTAGTAAAAATTTTGAATCAATTATTTTATTAATAGATTAAGTAATGTAAATGAATTTTATTAAAATTAAATAAGTAAAATATAATTTGTACCTTTTGTATCAGGGTTAATTAATATAATTTAATAATTTTAATATTCTCGAAAAAAAAAGAGTTAAATATATAAATATATTATTATAATAAAAATAATTTAAATATATATTTAGAAATTATATGTTATTCGAATTTTTTTATATCTAGTTTTTTTTGAAATAAATTTAATTTATATATAATTATTATAAGAAATTTATTTTAAAAATTTTTTTATATTTTTATATAAAAAATTTAAGGGATAATCTTTAAATTTAAATATATAATAATTTTAATTTTATTATTATTTTAATTATATTAGTTTAAAAATAACTTTTATTAATAAATATTTAATAATTTAATTTTTTATTTTAAAAATTTATTTATAAATTTAATATTAGTATTTAATATATTTTTATTAGAAAAAAATAATTTTTAATTTATTTAAATTAATTATAATGATTAAATTAGTAATATTTTTGTAATAATTAATAAATATTTAATATATATATATAAGGAATTAGGCAAATTTAATATATCCACCTGTTTATCAAAAACATCGCTTATTGAAAATAATTTTAAGTCGATCTGCCCAATGATTTTAATTAAATGGCTGCAGTATAATTAACTGTACAAAGGTAGCATAATCAATTGTTTTTTAATTGAAAACTAGAATGAAAGAATTAATGAGATATATACTGTCTCATATATATTTAATGAATTTAAATTTTTAGTAAAAATGCTTAAATAATTTTATGGGACGATAAGACCCTATAGAATTTTATATTAATATTTAATTAATTATTTAATAAAAATATTAATATTTAATTGGGAGGATTGATAAATTTAAAAAACTTTATATTAAAAATAAACTTTGATTTTAGAATCTATTTTTGATCTTTTATTATAAATCAAAAGAATAAATTACCTTAGGGATAACAGCGTTATATCTTTTTAAAGATCATATTAATAAAGATGTTTGCGACCTCGATGTTGAATTAAGATAAATTTTAAATGGAGAAGTTTAAAAATTAAGTCTGTTCGACTTTTAAAATCTTACATGATTTGAGTTCAAATCGACGTAAGTCAGATTGGTTTCTATCTATAAAATTTAATAAATTATTTGTACGAAAGGACTATAATTTATAATTAAATTATTATAAATTAACTAATAAATATTTAATTAATTATATTAGCATATTAGTGCATTAAATTTAGAATTTAATTAAATTATAGAAAAATTATAATATATAATAATTATAATAATTATAAATTATTTAATTTTTATTTTAATAATTTTAATTAGAGTAGCTTTTTTAACTTTATTTGAACGTAAAATATTAAGATATATACAATTACGAAAAGGACCTAATAAAGTAGGATTTAAAGGACTTTTACAACCTTTTAGAGATGCATTAAAATTATTAATAAAAGAATTTTTTTTTCTTAATTTTATAAATTCATATCTTATTAGTCCAATAATTATATTTTTTTTATCAATAATATTATGATTAAGATATCCTTGAATTAATAAATTTTATTATATAGATAATAGAATTATTTATTTAATATTAATTTTAAGATTAATAGTTTATCCAATTATATTAATTGGTTGAGTTTCTTTATGTAATTATTCAATTTTAGGTTCATTACGGGCAATTTCTCAAATGATTTCTTTTGAAATTTTATTATTTTTAATATTTTTTATATTAATAATAATAATTGAAAGATATTCTTTAAATAGATTTATCAATTTTCAATTAAATATAAAATTTATAATTTTAATATATCCTTTATATATTATTTTTTTTATTAGAATACTAATTGATTTAAATCGAGTTCCATTTGATTTAATTGAAGGAGAATCTGAATTAGTTTCAGGATTTAATATTGAATATTTTAGAAGATTATTTGTTTTAATTTTTTTATCTGAATATATAAATATTATATTTATAAGTATATTAATAACTATTATATTTTATGGGTTAATAAATTGATCAATTAATTTTATTTTTATATATTTAATTCATATAATTATTTTAATTATAATTCGTGGGGTTTTGCCTCGAATCCGATATGACAAGTTAATAAATATATGTTGAATTGAATTATTAGTTTTAATTTTATTTTATTCATTTTATATTTATTTGATTAAAGAATTATTTTTAATAATTTAATATTTTTAAAGTTAATAGAAAATTTTATTTCTATATTTATGTTTTCAAAACATATACTATTCAAGTTCATTAACTAATAAAATTTAAATATAATTATTATTTTTTAATAATAAATCTCAAATATTATTAATATAAAATGAAAGAATTAAATAAAAAAAATATATAAAAGTAAAAATTTGATTTAAATTTATATATGGATATTCAATTATTTGTCTTCCTAATCAAGTTAATATAATAAAAATATTAATAAATCATCAATATATAATTTTATTTATAAAATAAAATTTATTATTTTTTAAATTATTTAAATTAATTAATGGAATTAAATATAGAATAAAAATTGAAAAAAATAATATAATTACTCCTCCTAATTTATTAGGAATAACTCGTAAAATTGAATATGCAAATAAAAAATATCATTCTGGTTTAATATGAACTGGGGTAATTATTGGATTTGCTATTTTAAAATTATCTGGATCTCCTAATATATATGGAAATTGAAGATTAATAATTATAAATAATATAAATACTAAAATAATTGTAATTATATCTTTAATTGTAAAATATGGATGAAAATTAATTTTATAAATATTTATTTTAGAATGAATAGGATTTGAAGATCCTGTAATATGTAAAATTATTAAATGAATAAAAACTATTAAAAGAATAATAAATGGTAAAATAAAATGAAATGAATAAAATCGATTTAATGTATCATTATTAATTGAAAATCCTCCTCAGATTCATTCAACTATAAATTGCCCAATATAAGGAATTGCTGAAATTAAATTTGTAATTACTATTGCTCCTCAAAATGATATTTGACCTCATGGAAGAACATATCCTAAAAATGCAGTTGCTATTGATAAAAATAAAATTGATACACCAATTATTCAAACTTGTAATAATTTAAATGAATAATAAAATATATTTCGTGCAATATGTAAATATATAATTAAAAAATAAAATGAAGCACCATTTATATGAATTAAACGAATTAATCAACCTGAATTTATATCTTTTATAATGTTAGAAATTCTGTAAAATGCAATATTGATATTTGGACAATAATGTATAGAAAGAAATAATCCTGAAATAATTTGAATTATTAGAAATATTCCTAAAATCGATCCAAAATTTCAAAAATAATTAATATTAATTGGTGTTGGTAAATTAATAAATGATATTGGTAAATTTATTAAATTTATTTTATAAATTATTGGAATTATTTTTTTCATTTTTTTGTTCGTAAATTTTTATTTTCAATAAAACAAATTTTTGTTATAATAAATAATATAATAATTAAAAAAATAATAAATATTAATAAAATAAAATAATTAGGATTTAAATATAGTTTTTTAATAATATTAATTTTGTTATTTTTTACAAAATTAAAATTATAATTTTTTATAATAAATTTATTTAATTGTTTTATTTGAATTATAATAAATATAATTAAAAATAAATTTAAAAAAATTAAATTTAAAAAATTATTTTTTTTTGTTAAATTATTAATTAAACAAATAAAATAAGAAAATAAAATTAAAATTCCTCTAATAAAAATAATAATTAAAATAAATAAATTTAATGAAATATTTTGTTTTAAAATTAAAATATTAATTATTATTAAAATTACATAAAAAATTAAATATATTAGTTGTTTTAAAGGTGAAATAAAAATATTTATAAATATATAATTTAAAATTAATATTAAATTTATGTAAAAATTTGTAAATAAAATAATATTAAAAATAATTAAAATTTTCATTTTAAAAATTAACCAAAAAATAGTTTAAATAAAATTATAATTTTGGGAATTATAGATATTTATGAAAATTAAATTTTTTTGAAATTTTTAAATTTTTGTTATATTAATTAATTTTAAAATTTTAATTTACAAAATTAATGTTTTTAGTTAAACTATATAACATATTAATTATTAATTAATTTCAATTTTTTTGATTGTTAATTTAATTATTTTTATATTATTTATTATAATAAATTATTTTGTTTATTTTTTAAATTTTTTAATTGGAATGGAATATTTAATTATAATGATTTTATTTAATATAATTTCAATTAATTATAATAATTGAATTTTTTTAATTTATTTAATTTATTCAGTTTGTGAAGGAGTTTTAGGATTATCATTAATAGTTAGAATAAATTATGAATATGGTCATCAAAAAATTAATTTTATTAATTTATATTAAAAATGATTGAAATTTTTATTTTTTTTTATATAATTTTTTTTATAAAATTTTTAGATTTTATAATTTTAAGAAATATAATATTTTTAATAAGTTTTATTTATTTAATAAATTTAAGATGAATTAAATGAATTTATATTTTTAGAAATTTAGGAATTAATTATTATTCAAATTATTTAATTTTAATAATATTTTGAATTTTTAGATTAATTTTTTTAAATTTAAAAGAATATACAAAAAAATGTTTAATAATAAATTTTATTTTAATATTACTAATATTAATAAATTTTTTATCAATAGATTTATTAATTTTTTATTTTATATATGAAGCTAGATTATTATTAATCTTTTATATAATTATAGAATGAGGTTATATAGAAGATCGTATTTTAGCTTCTTTTTATATAATATTTTACACATTAATTTTTTCTTTACCTATATTATATTTTATTTTTAAAATTTTAGATTTAGAAGGCAGTATATGTTTTTTTTATTTAGAAATAGTTGATTTAAAATTAGATTTATTTAGTTTTATTTATATATTAATATCTTTTTTAGTTAAAATCCCTATATACTTATTTCATGGATGATTAATTAAAGCTCATGTAGAAGCCTCATTTTTTAGATCTATAATTTTAGCTTCAATTATATTAAAATTAGGAAGATATGGATTATTACGATTAATTTTTATATTTAAATTTTTAATAAATAATTTATTAACTTTTTTTATATTTATTAATATTTTAGGAATATTGTTTTTAAGATTTATTTGTTTAATTCAATTTGATATAAAATTAATTATTGCTTTATCTTCTGTAATTCATATAGGAATTATATCAATAGGATTATTATTAGAAATTAAATTAGGAATTTTAGGAAGATTAATAATAATAATTTCTCATGGACTTGTTTCTTCAGGATTATTTTATTTAGTTAATATAATTTATATACAAACTAATAGACGTTTAATTTTTATTAATAAAGGTATAATCAATTTAATACCTTCAATATCAATAATATGATTTTTAATATGTATTTTTAATTCTGGAGCTCCAATTTCTTTAAATATAGTTAGAGAAATTTTTTTACTAATAAGATTAATATATTGATGTAAATATTTATTTATATTTTTAATTATATATTGTTTATTTAGATTTATTTATTCAATTTATTTATTTAGATTTATCCAATATGGAAAAATTTATGATTTAATTATAAATATTAATAATTGTTTATTATTAAATTATTTAACTTTAATTTTACATTTATTACCTTTAAATTTTTTTGTTTTTAATTTATTTTTTTATTTAAATAGTTTAATAAAAAATATTGAATTGTGATTTCAATGATATAATTAATTTATTTTAAATTATTATAAAAATATTAATTTCAAGAATTATATTATTTATTATAAGATTATTATTTATTTATATAAGAATATATATATTATTAATAAATAAAATATATATTTTTGAATGACTAATTTTTAGGTTTAATTCAATAAAATTAAATTTTATTTTAATAATAAATTTTAAATTATTATTATTTTCATTTCTAGTTATATTAATTAGATCATTAATTTTAATATATAGAATAAGATATATAGATTTTAGAGATAATTTTTTTATTAATCGGTTTTATTATTTAATATTATTATTTTTAATATCAATAATTTTTTTAATTATAAGACCTAATATATTAACATTATTATTAGGATGAGATGGTTTAGGTTTAATTTCTTATTGTTTAATTATTTATTATCAAAAAATTTTATCATTTAATTCAGGAATAATAACTGTAATTTTAAATCGATTAGGGGATACTAGACTATTAATAATTATTTCTTTTATAATAATATTTGGTAGATGAAATTTATTTTTTTATAATATAAATAAATTTATATTATTTATATTTTTAATAATAATTTTTACAAAAAGAGCTCAATTAATATTTATAATTTGATTACCTGCAGCAATAATAGCTCCTACACCTGTTTCTTCTTTAGTTCATTCATCAACTTTAGTTACGGCCGGAATTTATTTATTAATTAATTATGAAATAATAATTGAAATTAAATATAAAAAATTAATTTTATTAGTTTCAAGTTTAACTATATTAATTTCTGGTATTATAGCTAATTTTGAAATAGATTTTAAAAAAATTATTGCTTTATCAACTTTAAGACAATTAGGATTTATAATAAGAATTTATTCTTTAGGAATAACAGATTTAACATTTTTACATTTATTTATTCATGCTTTTTTTAAATCTATAATGTTCATATGTGCTGGAAGATTTATTCATTATATAATTGGTATTCAAAATTTTCGTTTTTATTATGGAATATTTTATTTATATCCAATAAAAGGATTATTATTAATATTTTCATTATTAATATTATGTGGTTTTCCATTTTTAGTTGGATTTTATTCTAAAGATTTAATTATTGAATATTATTTCTTAAATAAAATAAGAATTTTTAGAATAATTAATTTAATATTAGGAACAATTTTTACGGTATCATATTCTTTACGAATTATTTTAACTTTAATTAAAAAAAATTATATAATTAATTTAATTAATTTAAAAGAAGATTTTATTATAATTTTAAGAATAATTATTATTTTATTAATAATATTAGTATTAAGTAAATTAATTTATAATTTTTTTTATATTTATAAAAATATCAATTTAATAATTATTTATAAATATTTTGTTTTTAAAATAATATTCATAGGATTAATATTTACATTAATTTTAAATAATTTAAATTTTTCTAAAAAAATAATTATATTTATTAAAAGATTTTTTATAATAAAATTTTTTTATAAATATATTATTAATAATTTAATAATTAAATTAATATATTATGAATTTTATTTTGAAAAAGAATTTTTTGAAAAAATTTCAGGAAAAATAATAAATTATATAAATTATATTATTGATGTTAATTTAAATTTAAAAATTACATTTTTATTATTAATTTACATTTATTATATAAGTTTAATTTTAACATTATTTGTATATTTAAATAGCTTATAAAATTAGAGCATAATATTGAAAATATTAAGGAAATTATTTTTAATTTTTAAATATATTATATTTATAATTAAAAAATATTAATAATTTTATATTGAAAATATAATGTTTTATTTAAACTATATAAATAATATTTATATTACAAAATATTATTGTATTAATTGGAATTTTTAAATTCAATAATTTTATTAACAATAAAATGCCTCTTTTTGGCTTCAATTAAATTATTTTAAATTTTAAAAGAAATAATGATATATTTAATACCAAATATAAAGTTAGAAGCTTTATTTTAATTATTTCATTAAAATATAAGAAGTAAAATATTTACTTTTAATTTCGACTTAAAAATTTGATTTAAAATAAATCCTTATATAATATTTTATAAATAATTTAAAATATTCAATTTAATAAATTACAAGATCATTCTATAAATAATGAAAAAATTAATATAAAAAAAAAAAAAATTATTAAAATAAATAAATATAAAGAATTTAAAGTTTTAATAAATGAAATTAATGGAATAAGTAAAATAATTTCAATATCAAAAATTAAAAATGTTAATGAAATTAAATAAAATGGTAATGAAAATGGAATATTTATTTTTGTAATTGGATCAAATCCACATTCATATGGAAGATTTTTTTCAAAATTTAATTTTTTAAATATTGATAAAAATTTATTTAAAATAATAATTAATAATAAAATAATTATAATTAATAAAAAAAAATAATGATTATTTATTAAATATATTAATATTTTAATTAAATTTTTTAATTGGAAATTAAATGTAATTTTTATACTATATATTTTATATTAATTTATTAAAATATAATAAAATATATAAATAAATAATCAAATTACATCAACAAAATGTCAATATCAAATAGAAAATTCATAATTAATATGATGAATTGATGAAAAATGATTATTTATTATTCGAATTAATGAATATAAAAGTATTAATGTACCAATCAATACATGTATACCATGAAATCCAGTTGATAAAAAAAAGATTGATCCATAAATTCTATCATTAATACAAAAATATGAATTATAATATTCAAAAACTTGTATAATATTAAAATAAAATCCTAAAATAATAGTTATTAATAATATATAAACTCTTGATTTAAATTTATTATTTAATGTATTATAATGTCTTAATGTTACAGTAAATCCTGATATAATTAAAATAATTGAATTTAATAAAGGAATTTCAAATGGATTAAAAAATTTGATTATTTTTGGTGGTCATATTGAATTAATTTCAATTGATGGAGAAATTGAATTATGAAAAAATGTTCAAAAAAAAGAAATAAAAAAAAATAATTCTGAAATAATAAATATAATTATTCTAAATTTTAATATTTTTATTACATATATTGAATGTATACCTTGAAATGTTCTTTCTCGAACGATATCTCGAAATCATATAAATACAGATATGATTAAAATAATTAAATTATAATTTATTATAATTAAATTATTTATATAAATTCAAATAATAATTCTTAATAAAAAATTTATAAGACTTATTGATGAAATAATAGGTCAAGGACTAAGAGTTACTATATGAAATGGAAAATTTTTTTTCATTAATTAATTGATTCATAAAAATATAAAATTAATAAAATTGAAAAAACATAAGCTTGAATAAAAGCTATTGAAATTTCTAAAATTAATAATATATTTTCAATTATTATTGTAAATGAAGATAATAATATAAAATTTATTAAAAAATTTCTTAATAAAACTAAAATTAAATGACCCGCAATTAAATTTGCTGAAAGTCGAATTGATAAAGTTCAAGGTCGAATAATTAATCTAATTAATTCAATAATTACTATAAAATTTATTAAAAATTTTGGTGAATTTAATGGAACTAAATGTCTTAGAGTTTTTATCGGAAAATTAATTACAGAATAAATAATAAATCTTATTCATAAAGAAAGTGATATAGATAAATTAAATATTAAATGTCTTGTTAAAGTAAAAATATAAGGAATTAATCTAATCAAATTTAATATTATAATATAAATTATAATTCCTAAAAATACAGAAATATTTATAATATATTTATTAGTTATAATTATTTTAAATTCATTAAATAAATAATCAATTAATAGTTTAAAAATTATTACTAAACGTGAAGGAATTAATCAATATAAATTTGGAAATAAAATAATAGGAGTTAATATAAAAATTCAATTTAATTGAATTTGATTTCTTCTAATTGATGGATCAAAAATTTCAAATAAATTTATCATAATCATATTCATTTTTTATAAATAAAATATTTTGATTTTTTTGTTCTTATATATAAAATAATTAATGAATTAATTAAAACAATTAATATTAATAAACAAAATAAATTTATTGAGAAAATTATTAATCAATTAATAGGTATTATTTGTGGAATACATTAGAAGTAAATTTAATTTTACTATAAATGATTTAAAAGATCAATTCTTTTATTAAGATATCTAATGAAAAATTAAAAAGTAACATAAATATGTTAATTTAAGATTGACAATCTAATGTTATTATATTAACTAACTTTTTAAATTTTATTTTTAATTCAATTTAAAAAATTATTATATGAAGTTCTTTCTATCATAATTGGTATAAATCTATGATTTATACCACAAATTTCTGAACATTGACCAAAATAAATTCCTGGACGAATTCTAAATAAATTTAATTGATTAATACGTCCAGGAACTGCATCAACTTTAATTCCTAATGATGGAATTGTTCAAGAATGAATTACATCTAATGAAGAAATAATTATTCGTACTGAAATTTTAAATGGAATAATTAATCGATTGTCAGTTTCTAATAATCGAAATTGATCTTTTTTTTCATAATTTAATATATAAGAATCAAATTCATAATTATTAAATTCTGGATATTCATAAGATCAATATCATTGATGACCAATAGCTTTAATTGAAAAATAAGGATTTATAATTTCATCAATATAATATAAAATTTTTAAAGAAGGAAAACAAATAATTATTAAAATAATTATAGGAATTAAAGTTCAAACAATTTCAATAGTATGATTTTTTAATAAAACTAAATTTAAATATTTATTACAAATAAAATCTAAAATAAAAAATATTGTTAAAGTAATAATTATAACTATTATTATTATAGTTAAATTATGAAATGAAATTAAATTATCTGAATAAAATGAATTTGAATCTTGAAATATAACTATATTTCATGTAGAAATTTTTAATAAAAGAAAAATTCTTTATAATTGAATTTTAAATTCAATGCACTAATCTGCCATATTAAATAATTAATAAATTTACCTATTAAAAATATTTTTAATTTTATTTTTTATTAATAAAGGAACTTCAACTAATGAATGGTCATATGGTGGATAATTATTTAATCATTCAAGAGATGATTGATTGAATTTAAATAAAATTAAACGTTTAGAAATTATTCTTTCAAAAATAATAAAAATTAAAAAAAATATTCTATTTATAGAAATTATTGCTCCAATTGAAGAAATTAAATTTCAACAATAATATGAATCTGGATAATCAGAGTATCGTCGAGGTATTGCTATTAATCCTAAAAAATGTTGCGGAAAAAAAGTTAGATTTACTCCAATAAATATTATAATAAATTGAATTTTTAATCATTTTTGATTTAATATTAAGCCAGTAATTATTGGATATCAATGAATTAATCTTGTAATAATTGCAAAAACTGCACCTATAGATAATACATAATGAAAATGTCCAACTACATAATATGTATCATGTAAAATAATATCAATAGAAGAATTTGATAATATTACTCCTGTTAATCCACCAATTGTAAATATTAAAATAAAACCAATTGATCAAATAACAGTAATGTTAAAATTTATTTTTGATCCATGATAAGTAGCTAATCATCTAAAAACTTTAATTCCTGTTGGTACTGCAATAATTATAGTTGCTGAAGTAAAATAAGCTCGAGTATCAACATCTAATCCTACAGTAAATATATGATGAGCTCAAACAATAAAACCTAAAAACCCAATTCCTAATATTGCATAAATTATTCTTAAATTTCCAAAAGTTTCTTTTTTTCCTCTTTCATTTATAATAACTTGAGAAATTAATCCAAATCCTGGAAGAATTAAAATATAAACTTCTGGATGACCAAAAAATCAAAATAAATGTTGATAAAGAATTGGATCTCCCCCTCCTATAGGGTCAAAAAAAGATGTATTAAAATTTCGATCAAAAAGTAATATAGTAATTGCACCTGCTAATACAGGTAAAGATAAAATTAATAAAATAACTGTAATGCAAACTGATCATGAAAATAAATTAATTTGATCATAATTTAAAGAATAATTTTTTATTATTATAATAGTAACAATAAAATTTAAAGAACCAATAATTGAAGAAATTCCTGTTATATGTAAAGAAAAAATTGCAATATCTACAGATGGAGATGAATGAAATAAATATGATGACAAAGGAGGATAAACAGTTCATCCTGTTCCAACATTAGGTGTAAATAAATTTCTTAATAATAATATTATTAATGAAGGAGGAAGTAATCAAAATCTAATATTATTTATTCGAGGGAATGCTATATCAGGAGAACCTAATATTAAAGGAATTAAATAATTTCCAAATCCTCCAATTAAAAATGGTATAACTATAAAAAAAATTATTAAAAATGCATGACTAGTAACTAAAGCATTATAAACTTGATCATTATTAATTCATATACCAGGATGTCTTAATTCTATTCGAATTAATAAACTTATTGACGAACCAATTATTCCTGATCATATAGCAAAAATAAAATATATTATTCCAATATTTTTATGATTTGTAGATATTAATCATTTAATTATTAAGATTTATAAAAATTTTTATATTGTTAATTTTGAAAATTAATAGTTTCAATAACTTAAAATCTTAAATTTAAAATTTTAATATAATAGTATTATGTCTGAAAAAGAAATAAATTGTAAATTTATTAATAAAGATTAAAATTCTTTTAATACTAAAATATTTTTTTAATTAAAATTTTTATTTAATTTTTAATATAGTTTAAATAAAAATTTTAAATTGCAAATTTAAAGATTAAAAATTTTATATTAAATTATATTAAATACAATAAATATAAATAAATATATAAAAATAATTATTAACAATAAATATTTTATATTAATAATTTCTTTATTTATAAATAAATTATTTTTATTATATTTAAATTTTAAAATCAATAATTTAAATAAAATAAAGTAATTTCATAATATTAAAATTCTTGAAAGTAATAATAAAAAAATAATTCTATTTCTAAAAAAAAAATTTATTAAATAAATAAATTCTCATTTAAATAAAAAAGTCACAAATAATGGAAATGATGAATACATAAATAATATAAGAATTAAAAAATTAAATGATTTTAAAGAAATTCTATTAAAATTTATATTATCAATATTATAATAATTTAATAAAAATATTATAATAAAAAAAATTAAAGTATAAATTATAAATAATATAATAAATATATTTTTATTAAATTGAACAATAAAAATAAAAAATAAAGAATTAAAAATAGATGAACATCTAAATATTTTTTTTACAGAAAAATTTAAATTTGTATATAAAGAAATAAAAAAATTATTAAAAATTAAAAAATAAATAAAAATTGGTGTTAAATAGATTATAGAAGAATAAAAATAAATTGGAATAAATTTTATAAATGTTGAAATAATAAAAATTTGATTTCATGAAGAAATTTTATAAATATAAATTATTCAAAAACAAAATGGAAATAATCCAATTTTTATAAATATAGAAATTATAAAAACTATATTTATTCTATTTATTTTAATTATATATAATTGATTAAAATTTATTAAAATTATTATAATTAATAATAACCTTGAAATTGATGAAATAATAAAATAAATAATTCTTACAATTTTATTTTTTGATTTAATATTAATTATCCTAATTAATAAAATCGTACAAAATTCTATTGATAATCATTGAATATAAATTCTTCTTGAATTTATTAATATATAAAAAAAATAAATTATTGATAATAATGAAAATATGAATAATTTATTTAAAATAAATACCTAATTTCCATTATAAATTAATATTTCATATAAATTTTTAAAAATTATATAGAATAATTTCTACAGTAATTAAATTAATTTATTATTATTACTTTTTATATTTACTAATTAATAATATAATAGTAATAGTATAATTATAAATATACATAAATATTTTATCAAAATATATCTTTTATCAGACATATTACTATTTAAAATTATAATTTTAAATTCATAATTTTTAATTTATTATAAATAAATTCATATAATATTTTAAATAAAATTATTTTTATTTATTAAAATAAATTAATAAAATAATAATAATAATTTAAATTAAAAATATTATATAAAAATTTTATAAATTTATCGATAGGGTATGAACCTATAAGCTTTCTTAGCTTATTATATATTATAATATATAAATAATTTAATTTATCTTATAAATATTATATAAAAATTTTATAAATTTATCAACAAAATATAAGCCTATAAATCTATTATATAATGAATGGATATTAGTTAAATTAAATAATAATTAAATTGCATTTAATAGTAATTATAATAATAATATATCTAATCTATAAAATTATTAATAATTTATTTAATTTTGAAATAAAAATTTTTTATAAAAAATAATTTTTAATAAAAATTAAATTTATTTTTATTTTAATAAATTACATTAATATTTTATTTTATTTAAAAATTATCAATTCATAAATTATTAAAATTAAAATTTAATTTTAAATATTTTTTTATAAAAAATTAATTTTGAGAGAAAAAATTAAATTTTTATAAAAAATAAATAAATAAATTTTTAAAAAAATATTTATTTTTAAATAAATAAATTAAAAATTAAAATAATCTATTATTTTAATAATTTATCATTAATATTCATATGTATACTATATCTAAATCTAAAAATTATTAATTATTAAAATTTAATTTTATAATAATAAAATATTAATTTTTTTAATAAAAATAATTTTGAGAGGAAAATTAATTTTTATTAAAAAAATTAATAATAAATTTTAAAAAATATTTATTTTTAAATAAAAATCAAAAATTCAAATATTTATCTTTTATTTTAATAATTTACCATAAATATTTGTATATATACTATATCTAAATCTAAAAATTATTAATTAATTATTAAAATTTAATTTTATAATAATAAAATATTAATTTTTTTAATAAAAATAATTTTGAGAGGAAAATTAATTTTTATTAAAAAAATTAATAATAAATTTTAAAAAATATTTATTTTTAAATAAAAATCAAAAATTCAAATATTTATCTTTTATTTTAATAATTTACCATAAATATTTGTATATATACTATATCTAAATCTAAAAATTATTAATTAATTATTAAAATTTAATTTTATAATAATAATAAATATAAACTTTTTATTAATAAAAATAATTTTGAGAGGAAAATTAATTTTTATTATATTAAAAAATTAATAAATTTTAAAAAATATTTTTTTAAATAAAAACTAAAAATTCAAATATTTATCTTTTATTTTAATAATTTACCATTAATATTTGTATTATTATATCTAAAATTATTAATTAATTATTAAAATTTAATTTTATAATATAAATATTAACTTTTTTTAATAAAAATAATTTTGAGAGGAAAATTAATTTTTATTATATTAAAAAATTAATAATTTTAAAAAAATATTTATCTTTTATTTTAATAATTTACCATAAATATTTGTATATATGCTATATCTAAATCTAAAAATTATTAATTAATTATTAAAATTTAATTTTATAATAATAATAAATATAAACTTTTTATTAATAAAAATAATTTTGAGAGGAAAATTAATTTTTATTATATTAAAAAATTAATAAATTTTAAAAAATATTTTTTTAAATAAAAACTAAAAATTCAAATATTTATCTTTTATTTTAATAATTTACCATTAATATTCTTATACATATTTAATTTAAAAATTCAGTACTCTCAAACATTGTCCTAACCTTTAACAATTTATTAGCCATATAACGTAATAAAGATTAAATCAACTAATAAATATACTCCAAAATAATTAAAAAATAAAAAATTCATATATTTATCTTTATTTTTAATAATTTATTATTAATATTTATATTAATATTATATCTAAAATTATTAATTAATTATTAAAATTTAATTTTATAACATAAATATTAACTTTTTAATAAAAATAATTTTGAGAGGAAAATTAATTTTTATTATATTAAAAAATTAATAATTTTAAAAAAAATATTTATCTTTTATTTTAATAATTTACCATAAATATTTGTGTATATGCTATATCTAAATCTAAAAATTATTAATTAATTATTAAAATTTAATTTTATAATAATAATAAATATAAACTTTTTATTAATAAAAATAATTTTGAGAGGAAAATTAATTTTTATTATATTAAAAAATTAATAAATTTTAAAAAATATTTTTTTAAATAAAAACTAAAAATTCATATATTTATCTTTTATTTTAATAATTTACCATTAATATTCTTATACATATTTAATTTAAAAATTCAGTACTCTCAAACATTGTCCTAACCTTCAACAATTTATTAGCCATATAACGTAATAAAGATTAAATCAACTAATAAATATGCTCCAAAATAATTAAAAATAAAAAAATTCATATATATTTATCTTTTATTTTAATAATTTACCATTAATATTCTTATACATATTTAATTTAAAAATTCAATACTCTCAAACATTGTCCTAACCTTCAACAATTTATTAGCCATATAACGTAATAAAGATTAAATCAACTAATAAATATGCTCCAAAATAATTAAAAATAAAAAAATTCATATATATTTATCTTTTATTTTAATAATTTACCATTAATATTCTTATACATATTTAATTTAAAAATTCAGTACTCTCGAACATTGTCCTAACCTTCAACAATTTATTAGCCATATAACGTAATAAAGATTAAATCAACTAATAAATATGCTCCAAAATAATTAAAAATAAAAAAATTCATATATATTTATCTTTTATTTTAATAATTTACCATTAATATTCTTATACATATTTAATTTAAAAATTCAATACTCTCAAACATTGTCCTAACCTTCAACAATTTATTAGCCATATAACGTAATAAAGATTAAATCAACTAATAAATATGCTCCAAAATAATTAAAAATAAAAAAATTCATATATATTTATCTTTTATTTTAATAATTTACCATTAATATTCTTATACATATTTAATTTAAAAATTCAGTACTCTCGAACATTGTCCTAACCTTCAACAATTTATTAGCCATATAACGTAATAAAGATTAAATCAACTAATAAATATGCTCCAATTATTTTGTCAAATAAATTTATTTATTAATCATATATTTATGTCAAAATTGAATCAAGGTAATTTCCATTTTTTTTTTTTTTATTTTAAAAAAATGGAAATTACCTATTAAATAAAAAATTGAATATAAAATTTTTTTATTTTAATAGAAATTATATTAAAAATTAAATAAAATTATAGTTTTTTCAAAAAATTGGATTTTAAAGAATTTTTAAAAAATTTTATTTTTTAAAAAAATCCAATTTTTTGGAAAAAAAATACGATTTTTTGGAAAAAAATACGTTTTTTTGGAAAAAAAACCCGATTTTTAGCAAAAAAATCGGGTTTTTTGGATTATCTTGATAATAAGTATATATTAATATATAATTATTAATTTAGAATATATTTATATTAAAATCTTATATATATATTTAAATAATTATAAAAATTTAATATTTAATATATATATTTTTAAATTAAGTTGAAAAAAAAATTCTTTATATATAATTAAATAATTAACTATAATGGTTTAATTTAATATATATAAATTTTTAATTCTGAGATATATATATATATTATAATAAATCTTGGGAAACTATAATATATATATATATAATAAATTTATATATTATATAAATAATTACAATTAATATATTTATTTATTTATTTAAATATATATATATATATATATTATTTATCTATTTAAATATATATATATATATATATATATATATATATATATATATATGTATATATATATATATATATATATATATGTATATATATATATATATATATATATATATATTATTTATTTATTTATTTATTTATTTATTTATTTATTTATTTAAATATATATATATATATATATATTATTTATTTATTTATTTAAATACATATATATATTTATTTATTTATTTAAATATATATATATATATATATATATATATATATATTATAAATTTATTATATATATATATATTATAGTTTCCCAAGATTTATTATAATATATATATATATCTCAGAATTAAAAATTTATATATATTAAATTAAACTATTATAGTTAATTATTTAATTATATATAAAGAATTTTTTTTTCAACTTAATTTAAAAATATATATATTAAATATTAAATTTTTATAATTATTTAAATATATATATAAGATTTTAATATAAATATATTCTAAATTAATAATTATATATTAATATATACTTATTATCAAGATAATCCAAAAAACCCGATTTTTTTGCTAAAAATCGGGTTTTTTTTCCAAAAAAACGTATTTTTTTCCAAAAAATCGTATTTTTTTTCCAAAAAATTGGATTTTTTTAAAAAATAAAATTTTTTAAAAATTCTTTAAAATCCAATTTTTTGAAAAAACTATAATTTTATTTAATTTTTAATATAATTTCTATTAAAATAAAAAAATTTTATATTCAATTTTTTATTTAATAGGTAATTTCCATTTTTTTAAAATAAAAAAAAAAAAAATGGAAATTACCTTGATTCAATTTTGACATAAATATATGATTAATAAATAAATTTATTTGACAAAATAATTGGAGCATATTTATTAGTTGATTTAATCTTTATTACGTTATATGGCTAATAAATTGTTGAAGGTTAGGACAATGTTCGAGAGTACTGAATTTTTAAATTAAATATGTATAAGAATATTAATGGTAAATTATTAAAATAAAAGATAAATATATATGAATTTTTTTATTTTTAATTATTTTGGAGCATATTTATTAGTTGATTTAATCTTTATTACGTTATATGGCTAATAAATTGTTGAAGGTTAGGACAATGTTTGAGAGTATTGAATTTTTAAATTAAATATGTATAAGAATATTAATGGTAAATTATTAAAATAAAAGATAAATATATATGAATTTTTTTATTTTTAATTATTTTGGAGCATATTTATTAGTTGATTTAATCTTTATTACGTTATATGGCTAATAAATTGTTGAAGGTTAGGACAATGTTCGAGAGTACTGAATTTTTAAATTAAATATGTATAAGAATATTAATGGTAAATTATTAAAATAAAAGATAAATATATATGAATTTTTTATTTTTAATTATTTTGAAGCATATTTATTAGTTGATTTAATCTTTATTACGTTATATGGCTAATAAATTGTTGAAGGTTAGGACAATGTTTGAGAGTACTGAATTTTTAAATTAAATATGTATAAGAATATTAATGGTAAATTATTAAAATAAAAGATAAATATATGAATTTTTTTATTTTTAATTATTTTGGAGCATATTTATTAGTTGATTTAATCTTTATTACGTTATATGGCTAATAAATTGTTGAAGGTTAGGACAATGTTTGAGAGTACTGAATTTTTAAATTAAATATGTATAAGAATATTAATGGTAAATTATTAAAATAAAAGATAATAAATTAATTATTTAAATTTAAGAAAGTTTATTGTAATAAATTTTAAATTTTTAAATGAATAATAATTACAAAAGAGAGAGAGGGTTGTAAAAGTATTCATTTAAGTTCGTTTAAAATTTAATGGTTTAAATTATTTTTAAATTTTTATTTATAGAAGAGAGGGCTATAAATAAAAATTTATAATATATATATATGAATATTAAATATAATTTAATTATAATTTTATATTATATTTGATGTAATTATGCATATTAAATTTTGATTTTAAAAGAATTAGTTAATTTAATAATATAAATAAATTTTATGATGATTTATTAATTAATTATATTTTAATATTTATATAAAATAATTTGATATTAAATATATATATATAATTTAATAATTAAATTTAATATATTTAATGAAAGTTAAATTTAGATAAAAATTTAAATAAAGATTAATTTAGTGCCAGCAATAGCGGTTAAACTTAATTTATAAATTAATTTTATTAATTAATATGTATTTATTATAAATTTATAATTTAATTAAATTTATAAATTTTAGGTGAAATTTAATTTAAAAATATATTAAATTTTTTTTATTTATTAAAATAATAAAATAAATTAATAAACTAGGATTAGATACCCTATTATATAAGATAATAGAATTAATTTACTAATAAATGTAAAATCATTAAAATTAAATTATATGGCGGCTTTTCATTCTTATTAGAGAAACTTGTAGTTTAATTTGATAGTCCACGATAAGATTTACTTAAATTATTTATATTTATATATTGTTGTATATTTTTATATAAAATTATTTAAAATAAATATTTAATTTAGAATAATTAATCAAATCAAAATGTAGTATATTTAAGGATTTATGAGTTATAATAAATTATATTTTTGAATAATTAATTTTAATATTAGTTTGAAAGAGGATTTAAAAGTAAATTTAATAAATTAATTAAATTGAAATTAGTTTTGAAAAGTGTACAAATTGCCCGTCAATTTCATTAAAATGGAATAAGTCGTAACATAGTAAAAGTATTGGAAAATGTTTTTAGTTAAAATTTTAGTTTAATATAAAATATTTCATTTACAATGAAAAGTTTAATTAATTTATAAAATTAAAATTTTATTTAATAAAATAAATTTTAAATTTTAGATTTTATTTTAATTAATTATATTATTTAAAGTTTTATAAATATTTTTTATTTTAGTAAAAATTTTGAATCAATTATTTTATTAATAGATTAAGTAATGTAAATGAATTTTATTAAAATTAAATAAGTAAAATATAATTTGTACCTTTTGTATCAGGGTTAATTAATATAATTTAATAATTTTAATATTCTCGAAAAAAAAAGAGTTAAATATATAAATATATTATTATAATAAAAATAATTTAAATATATATTTAGAAATTATATGTTATTCGAATTTTTTTATATCTAGTTTTTTTTGAAATAAATTTAATTTATATATAATTATTATAAGAAATTTATTTTAAAAATTTTTTTATATTTTTATATAAAAAATTTAAGGGATAATCTTTAAATTTAAATATATAATAATTTTAATTTTATTATTATTTTAATTATATTAGTTTAAAAATAACTTTTATTAATAAATATTTAATAATTTAATTTTTTATTTTAAAAATTTATTTATAAATTTAATATTAGTATTTAATATATTTTTATTAGAAAAAAATAATTTTTAATTTATTTAAATTAATTATAATGATTAAATTAGTAATATTTTTGTAATAATTAATAAATATTTAATATATATATATAAGGAATTAGGCAAATTTAATATATCCACCTGTTTATCAAAAACATCGCTTATTGAAAATAATTTTAAGTCGATCTGCCCAATGATTTTAATTAAATGGCTGCAGTATAATTAACTGTACAAAGGTAGCATAATCAATTGTTTTTTAATTGAAAACTAGAATGAAAGAATTAATGAGATATATACTGTCTCATATATATTTAATGAATTTAAATTTTTAGTAAAAATGCTTAAATAATTTTATGGGACGATAAGACCCTATAGAATTTTATATTAATATTTAATTAATTATTTAATAAAAATATTAATATTTAATTGGGAGGATTGATAAATTTAAAAAACTTTATATTAAAAATAAACTTTGATTTTAGAATCTATTTTTGATCTTTTATTATAAATCAAAAGAATAAATTACCTTAGGGATAACAGCGTTATATCTTTTTAAAGATCATATTAATAAAGATGTTTGCGACCTCGATGTTGAATTAAGATAAATTTTAAATGGAGAAGTTTAAAAATTAAGTCTGTTCGACTTTTAAAATCTTACATGATTTGAGTTCAAATCGACGTAAGTCAGATTGGTTTCTATCTATAAAATTTAATAAATTATTTGTACGAAAGGACTATAATTTATAATTAAATTATTATAAATTAACTAATAAATATTTAATTAATTATATTAGCATATTAGTGCATTAAATTTAGAATTTAATTAAATTATAGAAAAATTATAATATATAATAATTATAATAATTATAAATTATTTAATTTTTATTTTAATAATTTTAATTAGAGTAGCTTTTTTAACTTTATTTGAACGTAAAATATTAAGATATATACAATTACGAAAAGGACCTAATAAAGTAGGATTTAAAGGACTTTTACAACCTTTTAGAGATGCATTAAAATTATTAATAAAAGAATTTTTTTTTCTTAATTTTATAAATTCATATCTTATTAGTCCAATAATTATATTTTTTTTATCAATAATATTATGATTAAGATATCCTTGAATTAATAAATTTTATTATATAGATAATAGAATTATTTATTTAATATTAATTTTAAGATTAATAGTTTATCCAATTATATTAATTGGTTGAGTTTCTTTATGTAATTATTCAATTTTAGGTTCATTACGGGCAATTTCTCAAATGATTTCTTTTGAAATTTTATTATTTTTAATATTTTTTATATTAATAATAATAATTGAAAGATATTCTTTAAATAGATTTATCAATTTTCAATTAAATATAAAATTTATAATTTTAATATATCCTTTATATATTATTTTTTTTATTAGAATACTAATTGATTTAAATCGAGTTCCATTTGATTTAATTGAAGGAGAATCTGAATTAGTTTCAGGATTTAATATTGAATATTTTAGAAGATTATTTGTTTTAATTTTTTTATCTGAATATATAAATATTATATTTATAAGTATATTAATAACTATTATATTTTATGGGTTAATAAATTGATCAATTAATTTTATTTTTATATATTTAATTCATATAATTATTTTAATTATAATTCGTGGGGTTTTGCCTCGAATCCGATATGACAAGTTAATAAATATATGTTGAATTGAATTATTAGTTTTAATTTTATTTTATTCATTTTATATTTATTTGATTAAAGAATTATTTTTAATAATTTAATATTTTTAAAGTTAATAGAAAATTTTATTTCTATATTTATGTTTTCAAAACATATACTATTCAAGTTCATTAACTAATAAAATTTAAATATAATTATTATTTTTTAATAATAAATCTCAAATATTATTAATATAAAATGAAAGAATTAAATAAAAAAAATATATAAAAGTAAAAATTTGATTTAAATTTATATATGGATATTCAATTATTTGTCTTCCTAATCAAGTTAATATAATAAAAATATTAATAAATCATCAATATATAATTTTATTTATAAAATAAAATTTATTATTTTTTAAATTATTTAAATTAATTAATGGAATTAAATATAGAATAAAAATTGAAAAAAATAATATAATTACTCCTCCTAATTTATTAGGAATAACTCGTAAAATTGAATATGCAAATAAAAAATATCATTCTGGTTTAATATGAACTGGGGTAATTATTGGATTTGCTATTTTAAAATTATCTGGATCTCCTAATATATATGGAAATTGAAGATTAATAATTATAAATAATATAAATACTAAAATAATTGTAATTATATCTTTAATTGTAAAATATGGATGAAAATTAATTTTATAAATATTTATTTTAGAATGAATAGGATTTGAAGATCCTGTAATATGTAAAATTATTAAATGAATAAAAACTATTAAAAGAATAATAAATGGTAAAATAAAATGAAATGAATAAAATCGATTTAATGTATCATTATTAATTGAAAATCCTCCTCAGATTCATTCAACTATAAATTGCCCAATATAAGGAATTGCTGAAATTAAATTTGTAATTACTATTGCTCCTCAAAATGATATTTGACCTCATGGAAGAACATATCCTAAAAATGCAGTTGCTATTGATAAAAATAAAATTGATACACCAATTATTCAAACTTGTAATAATTTAAATGAATAATAAAATATATTTCGTGCAATATGTAAATATATAATTAAAAAATAAAATGAAGCACCATTTATATGAATTAAACGAATTAATCAACCTGAATTTATATCTTTTATAATGTTAGAAATTCTGTAAAATGCAATATTGATATTTGGACAATAATGTATAGAAAGAAATAATCCTGAAATAATTTGAATTATTAGAAATATTCCTAAAATCGATCCAAAATTTCAAAAATAATTAATATTAATTGGTGTTGGTAAATTAATAAATGATATTGGTAAATTTATTAAATTTATTTTATAAATTATTGGAATTATTTTTTTCATTTTTTTGTTCGTAAATTTTTATTTTCAATAAAACAAATTTTTGTTATAATAAATAATATAATAATTAAAAAAATAATAAATATTAATAAAATAAAATAATTAGGATTTAAATATAGTTTTTTAATAATATTAATTTTGTTATTTTTTACAAAATTAAAATTATAATTTTTTATAATAAATTTATTTAATTGTTTTATTTGAATTATAATAAATATAATTAAAAATAAATTTAAAAAAATTAAATTTAAAAAATTATTTTTTTTTGTTAAATTATTAATTAAACAAATAAAATAAGAAAATAAAATTAAAATTCCTCTAATAAAAATAATAATTAAAATAAATAAATTTAATGAAATATTTTGTTTTAAAATTAAAATATTAATTATTATTAAAATTACATAAAAAATTAAATATATTAGTTGTTTTAAAGGTGAAATAAAAATATTTATAAATATATAATTTAAAATTAATATTAAATTTATGTAAAAATTTGTAAA
>NW_027212702.1:17500-20000 GCF_041682495.2 Bombus fervidus | reverse complement strand
ATACATGTACGCGTACTCTCCGATCTCCGCGCAACGCTGGGGATCATCTCCCTAAGTCATCAGCGTTCGAAGAAATCTCGTGTGTCCGTTCCCGGATCTACGGCTTTCTCTGGGTTCGCGAAGAACAGAAAAAAGCACAGAGGATGAAAAACGCAACGACGACCCATCGATGCGACGGTCCTCGTTGTCTTCTCGTCAGTCGTCTCGCGCCTGCAGAATACATCTCTGCCGCACGAACAGACGGAGTGGGTATTCGATCCCTGGGGCTGTACGAGTAAAAACATCTTGATGAAAAGACGGTTGTGTTTCTTTAAGGCACACAGTTTTTCGTTACGCCACCAAGTTTAGGTTTAGGTTTTAATATCTTGGTTCTCTTTTCTCTCCTCTCTCGACTGACTTTGTTCAAAAATATTTTTGCTTTCTCTCAGTCTCGCCAAAAATTCATTTAAGACGACGTCGGGGGCGCGGTCATTCGTGCTTATCGAAGACTAACAAAACGTAGCAGAGGCTGATACAAAAAGAAAAAAAAAATCGGCCACGAAGAAAACTCGCTCTGTGTATCTCGATAACCGCGTCGACGACGACGGTTCTCTCCGCGCTCTTTTAATTCGTATCCTTCTTCTTGCGCTTCGTCCGACTCAGAAACGTTCGTAAAACACGAACGACGGCGGGTTGTCAAGCCAAGAAGGGACAGAGAAGAGACGGAGGTAGTTTTGCGAGTCTCCCGTGAACGCGATAGATTTTTCATATATATTTGTATCGAGAGCATGCGTACGCCGGTCTCCACACGATCCAGCGACGAACGCCGACGAACGTCCAACAATCGCTCGTACGTCGCGTACGAGCCCTCGACCGCTCTTTAATTCGTATTCTTTTGCTTGGCGCTCGTCCTCCGACTCAGAAACGTTCGTTTAAAGATAAAACGAACGACGGCGGGCTGTCGACGAGGCAAGAAAGAACAGAGAGATACGGACCGAGAGCAACGATACGCAACGCAAGCAGTCTTAGGTTTACGTGAGCAACCCTCAGCCAGGCGTGGTCCAGGAATTGTATCCGTGGACCGCAATGTGCGTTCGAAATGTCGATGTTCATGTGTCCTGCAGTTCACACGTTGACGCGCAATTAGCTGCGTTCTTCATCGACCCACGAGCCAAGTGATCCACCGTTCAGGGTAATCGTTTATGCATGGATTTTTGTTTGTGTACTCAGGTTTTTGTACTCTTATTCTCGGTTCGAAAGAAGCCGATATCCGACAAACGTCCGACCAACGGGAATCGAACGCGCGGAAGTCGCCATATGATTGACGACACGAAAATACGTTCGAAAACGAAATCGGACGGACTGCGCGACGACACACGCAGCCCGCCGACCGGGCGTAAAGTGCATTATAATATATAACAACCAACGAGATCGAAGCTCCGTTCGTCAGGAAACGACGGGGATATAACACCCGATTCTGAATCCTCTGTACAGCACACGATCTCGCGAAGAAAGCGCACGGTGGCTAGCCCATGATATATATATATGTTCGTTCCTCTCGTCCAGTTATTCGAAGCAAACAGCCGATATGCATCTCCATCGTTCGGGTAAAAAAAAATCGATGGGACGCGCACGGTCGTAGTCTTCCTCGCGCGGTCGTTTCTTCCCGATAGCCAGAAGCAGAGTTTGAAAAACTCTAGCGACGGAACGAGGCATTAGACTCTCGACAACGAGGATACAGACACGGCCGGCGGTCCCCTCTGAATCGACTTCGGTGGTTCAGGTAAAAATAAAAAAAATCGATGGGACGCGCACGGTCGTCCTTCCTCTTCCTCGCGCGCGGTCTATTCTTCCCGATAGCCAGAAGCAGAGTTTGAAAAACTCTAGCGACGGAACGAGGCATTAGACTCGCGACAACGAAGATAGAGAGACGGCCGGCGGTCCCCTCTGAATCCACTTTGGTCGCTCAGGTAAAAATAAAAAAAAATTCGAAAGGGACGCGCACGGTCGTCCTTCCTCTTCCTCGCGCGGTCTTTTCTTCCCGATAGCCAGAAGCAGAGTTTGAAAAACTCTAGCGACGGAACGAGGCATTAGACTCTCGACAACGAGGATAGAGAGACGGCCGGCGGTCCCCTCCGAACGGATGGCGACAACGACGACTAAAGCGCGAAAAATCGCGACGAAAAGGAACGCATCTCCGTTCAGGTGTATGTGTGTGCGTGCGTTTAAAAAAAATTCGATGGGACTCGCAGCCATCGGCCTCGCGCGGTCGTTTCTTCCCGATAGCCAGAAGCAGAGTTTGAAAAACTCTAGCGACGGAACGAGGCATATGACTCACGACAACGAGGATATGGACAGGCGGTCCCCTCTGAACGGGTCGACGAGACGATGGTAAAAGAGACGAACCGGACGAAACTTCCGTCGATCAGGTAAAAATAAAAAAAAATTCGATGGGACGCGCACGGTCGTCGTCGTCGTCTTCCTCGCGCGGTCGTTTCTTCCCGATAGCCAGAAGCAGAGT
>NW_027212702.1:7500-12500 GCF_041682495.2 Bombus fervidus | reverse complement strand
AAAACCACGTTCTTAATCGATTAGAACACGTTGAAACAACGAGAAATATGCAAAAAAATATATACCTTGCAACGTTAATTAACGAAATAATTAAACAAATATCGCAGTCGTGTCAGTTCGTCGAACACAAATTTTTTAAAAAATTCGAAAAAACGTTTAATCCAGTTGTATTTAATAGAGATATAACCGTTTCCGCAAAAATATTTATACCTTATAACGCTTTTTAACGAAATAACTCGAAATAAGTATTTCGGACTTTTCCGCCGGCCGAAATTTTTCTAAGTCCCAACGTACCGGTCCAGAATGAGACAAAGTTCCAAAGGCCCGGTCGTATCCGTCCGTTTTTTTTTAACCTTCCACGGACGAAATAAACGTTTAATCCCGACGTAAAATACAATAATATAGCGATTTATATAAAAATATTCATACCTCATAACGCTTTTTAACGAAATAACTCGAAAAAACTTTTCGGTCCGAAATTTTTCTAAGTCCCTACGTACCGCTCGAGAATGCGACTAAGTTCCAACGTCCCGGGCGCGATCATACTTTTTTTATATAACTTTTCAGCGACGAAATAAATGCTTAATCCCGATGTAAAACGTCATTTTAAAGCGATTTATGCAAGAATATTCGCACCTTATAACGCTTTTAAGCGAAATAATTCAAAAAAACCTTTCGAATAAAAAATTTTTTTTTAACGTTTTCGGGACCAAATAAACGTTTAATCCCGACGTAAAATATAATAATACAACGATTTATATAAAAATATTAATACCTCATAACGCTTTTTAACGAAATAACTCGAAAAAACTTTTCGGTCGAAAATTTTTCTAAGTCCCTACGTACCGGTGGAGAGTATGACCAAGTCCGACGGGCCGAGTCGCGTCGGTCCACTATTTTTTTTTAACGTTTTCGGGACCAAATAAACGTTTAATCCCGACGTAAAATATAATAATATAGCGATTTATATAAAAATATTCGTACCTTATAACGCTTTTTAACGAAATAACTCGAAAAAACTTTTCGGTCGAAAATTTTTCTAAGTCCCTACGTACCGGTGGAGAGTATGACCAAGTCCGACGGGCCGAGTCGCGTCGGTCCACTATTTTTCTTTAACGTTTTCGGGACCAAATAAACGTTTAATCCCGACGTAAAAATAATAATATAGCGATTTATATAAAAATATTCGTACCTTATAACGCTTTTTAACGAAATAACTCGAAAAAACTTTTCGGTCGAAAATTTTTCTAAGTCCCTACGTACCGGTGGAGAGTATGACCAAGTCCGACGGGCCGAGTCGCGTCGGTCCACTATTTTTTTTTAACGTTTTCGGGACCAAATAAACGTTTAATCCCGACGTAAAATATAATAATATAGCGATTTATATAAAAATATTCATACCTTATAACACTTTTAAGCGAAATAACTCGAAAAAACTTTTCGGTCGAAAATTTTTCTAAGTCCCTACGTACCGGTGGAGAGTATGACCAAGTCCGACGGGCCGAGTCGCGTCGGTCCACTATTTTTTTTTAACGTTTTCGGGACCAAATAAACGTTTAATCCCGACGTAAAATATAATAATATAGCGATTTATATAAAAATATTCATACCTTATAACACTTTTAAGCGAAATAACTCGAAAAAACTTTTCGGTCGAAAATTTTTCTAAGTCCCTACGTACCGGTGGAGAGTATGACCAAGTCCGACGGGCCGAGTCGCGTCGGTCCACTATTTTTCTTTAACGTTTTCGGGACCAAATAAACGTTTAATCCCGACGTAAAATATAATAATATAGCGATTTATATAAAAATATTCATACCTTATAACACTTTTAAGCGAAATAACTCGAAAAAACTTTTCGGTCGAAAATTTTTCTAAGTCCCTACGTACCGGTGGAGAGTATGACAAAGTCCGACGGGCCGAGTCGCGTCGGTCCACTATTTTTTTTTAACGTTTTCGGGACCAAATAAACGTTTAATCCCGACGTAAAACTTAATAACATTCCCATTTATATAAAAATATTCGTACCTCATAACGCTTTTTAACGAAATAACTCGAAAAAACTTTTCGGTCCGAAATTTTTCTAAGTCCCTACGTACCGCTCGAGAATGCGACTAAGTTCCAACGTCCCGGGCGCGATCGTACTTTTTTTATATAACTTTCCAGCGACGAAATAAACGCTTAATCCCGATGTAAAACGTCATTTTAAAGCGATTTATGCACAAATATTAGCACCTTGTAACGCTTTTAAGCGAAAAAATTCGAAAAAACGGTTCGATTAAAAAATTTTTTTTAAAGTTCTCGGGACGAAATAAACGCTTAATCCCGACGTAGAAATACATAATATTCCCATTTATATAAAAATATTCATACCTCGTAACGCTTTTAAGCGAGATAACTCGAAATAACTTTTCGGTCCGAAATTTTTCTAAGTCCCTACGTACCGGCCGGGGGATCGACGAAGTGCCAACCTCCCGGTCATGTCGGTCCGGAGGGGGCAATTTTTTAAAAAAATAAAACGAAATCGTTACGTTCGACTAGAATTCGTCGAACCATAACGATTTCTATAAAAATATTCATACCTCGTAACGCTTTTAAGCGAAATAACTCGAAATAACGTTTCGGTCCGAAATTTTTCTAAGTCCCAACGTACCGCTCGAGAATGCGACTAAGTTCCAACGTCTCGGGCGCGATCGTAAATTTTTTACGGCACCTTTCGGGGACGAAATAAACGCTTAATCCCGATGTAAAACGTCATTTTAAAGCGATTTATGCAAGAATATTCGCACCTTATAACGCTTTTAAGCGAAAAAATTCGAAAAAACGGTTCGATTAAAAATTTTTTTTTAACGTTGTCGGGACGAAATAAACGCTTAATCCCGACGTAGAAATACGTAATATTGCTATTTATGTAAAAATATATACGCATCATAACGCTTTTAAGCGAGATAACTCGAAATAACTTTTCGGTCCGGAATTTTTCTAAGTCCCTACGTCCCGGCCGGGGGATCGACGAAGTGCCAACCGCCCGGTCATGTCGGTCCGGAGGGGGCAATTTTTTAAAAAAATAAAACGAAATCGTTACGTTCGACTAGAATTCGTCGAACCATAACGATTTCTATAAAAATATTCATACCTCGTAACGCTTTTTAACGAAATAACTCGAAAAAACTTTTCGGTCCGAAATTTTTCTAAGTCCCAACGTACCGGTCGAGAATGCGACTAAGTTCCAACGTCCCGGGCGCGATCATACTTTTTTTATATAACTTTCCAGCGACGAAATAAACGCTTAATCCCGACGTAAAACGTCATTCTAAAGCGATTTATGCAAGAATATTCGTACCTTGTAACGCTTTTAAGCGAAAAAATTCGAAAAAACGGTTCGATTAAAAAATTTTTTTTAAAGTTCTCGGGACGAAATAAACGCTTAATCCCGACGTAGAAATACATAATATTGCCATTTATATAAAAATATTCATACCTCGTAACGCTTTTTAGCGAGATAACTCGAAATAACTTTTTGGACCGGAATTTTTCTAAGTCCCTACGTACCGGCCGGGGGATCGACGAAGTGCCAACCGCCCGGTCATGTCGGTCCGGAGGGGGCAATTTTTTAAAAAAATAAAACGAAATCGTTACAGTCGACTAGAATTCGTCGAACCATAACGATTTCTATAAAAATATTCATACCTTATAACGCTTTTAAGCGAAATAACTCGAAATAACTTTTCGGTCGAAAATTTTTCTAAGTCCCTACGTACCGGTCGAGAATGCGACTAAGTTCCAACGTCCCGGGCGCGATCATACTTTTTTTATATAACTTTCCAGCGACGAAATAAACGCTTAATCCCGATGTAAAACGTCATTCTAAAGCGATTTATGCACAAATATTAGCACCTTGTAACGCTTTTAAGCGAAAAAATTCGAAAAAACGGTTCGATTAAAAATTTTTTTTTAACGTTCTCGGGACGAAATAAACGCTTAATCCCGACGTAGGAATACATGATATTCCCATTTATGTAAAAATATATACGCATCACAACGCTTTTAAGCGAAATAACTGGAAATAACCGTTCGGTACGAAAATTTTTCAAAGTCAGACGGGCTCTCGAGCGTTGCTCGCTCGCTGCGCTCGCTCGAAAAAAAAACTAGCCCAACCCAAAACCAATCCCTTTTTCGCGTTCGTTCCTCGATTTCTCTTGAAATCGGAGAAACTCGCGGGATCGGTTTTGGGTTGGGCTAGTATAAGTTCGAGCGAGCGCAGCGAGCGAGCAACGATCGCGACCGTTACTTCGTACGTCCACGGTATATTTTCGTTACGTTAATTTTTCGTTACTTTCGTCTCGTTTCTTGGATCGATCGAGAGCGGTTTGGTCGATGGTGAAAGAAGGAAAAAACGAGAGAACGAAAAGTAAAAGAGGAGCGAGCGCGCGTCTCGCCCTTGCGAATTACGTCGTCGTATTTTCGTACGTACGTACGTACCTTAAGAATATCGTACGTACCCCGGCGCTGACCCGCGATGCGGGGGGTTGGGGGGGGGGGAGTGGCGCCCGGGCACGCCCTCGAGACGTTATCTCTATTGGATTTAAAGGAAAAAAAAATCGCTACGTACGACCATCGTTCGCATCGACGGCCGTACGTAGCGAAATTGTGTTTGGAATTAAATTGTCGATTCCAGCGGAGTATTGGTTTTTGCTTGAAAACGACAAAGTCCAGCGGCGTATTGCTTTTGAATCGCACTCGACGAAAATTGATTTAAAGGAAAAAAAATCGCTACGTACGACCATCTAAGGCCGTACGCAGCGAAATTCCTTTTTCAAGCGCACGCGACAAAGTCCAGCGGCGTATTGCTTTTTCAAGCATACTTAAAAAATTCAAAGTCCAGCGGCGTATTGCTTTCGCTGGCATATAAAAATTCAAAGTCCAGCGGCGTATTGCTTTCGCCGGCATATAAAAATTCAAAGTCCAGCGGCGTATTGCTTTCGCTGGCATATAAAAAT
>NW_027212702.1:0-2500 GCF_041682495.2 Bombus fervidus | reverse complement strand
GACTCTAAGGAGAGATCCTCCCGAAACGCGTTCCGGTCACTACGGGCCTGGCACCCTCTGTGGGTACATGGCCCCATTCAAGATGGACTTGGACGCGGTTCGACGTCACGGGATAAACGGATCCTCCCGAACACTACATTTCCCAACGGCGGAACCGCGGGATTCAGTGCTGGGCTAATTCCTGTTCGCTCGCCGCTACTAAGGAAATCCTTGTTAGTTTCTTTTCCTCCGCTTAGTAATATGCTTAAATTCAGCGGGTGATCTCGCCTACTCTGAGGTCGCTTCAACGTCACGACACGGTGACAATTTTTTTTTTCAAAGAAAAAAAAATTTCGTGCCATGTGGGCGCGATTCGAGAAAAGCAAGACGGTTTGATAACAATGCGACAGAGGGTCTTTATTTTTATTTCTCTCTCCGAGAATCGCCTCAAAGAGAAAAAAAAATAAAAAAAAAAAATTAATTCGAATAGAATCGAGAACCTTATATTCTATCTCGATCGAGAAACGTTTTATGCATCTCGCCAAAGTGCCTTTTAAACTTCGTTCGTCGTATCATGTTCGAGCTAAGACTCACGCAAGACACCCGTAACGATCTCCGGTTTTTAACGCCCGTCCTCTTTGTATAATATATATATATATATATACACGTGTTATGTATAATATATCTCCCGTAGCCGTTTCTCTCTTCTCGACGATTCCAGCGGTTCCTTGTTTTCGCCTGTTATTGCTGGCACAGAGATCGAACACGCGACATGTATATAACATATCGGTTTCTTTGCTCTGTACCAACGACGAAAACGCACGGGAACTCACGCAAGTGGAAAAGCGAGCGCGAGACGTACACAACGGGGTGAATTTATTACTCGGGGACTGGACGACCGGCGATACGTTAGGATGCGCGGTCCAGCGATAGACGACGAAGAGACATGGGATGACCAACGATCTCTTTTTCTCTAATACTCGGAGCGCCGAATCGCCTTAAAGCAAAAAAAAATCACACGCGCGTACGTCGTACGTACGGCGCGTGTATACCTCGTCTCTAATCAAGTTTCGTTAGTCTTTCTCGAGCCTCGCCAAAGAGGATCGTTCTCTTCCTCTGCGCGATCTCTCCGTGCCAATGTCAGAGATTATTCTCTTTCGCACGACGACGAAAACGACTATTTTCGACGATCCGAACAACTTTGTAACGGACTCACATGCACATCTTAAAATCGAGTACAGAAACGTTGCGCAACACCGTGAGCTTTTCTCTTCTTCGTCACCCTTAAATATAGCCGATCGTAGACGCACGCTAGATCGTAACACACTTTTCGTTGATTTCCGACGAACGTGGCTTTGGGCCAGGCGCGCGGGCAGAGAGATACGCGACCGACGGGGAAAAATTCGTCCCGATACATGTACGCGTACTCTCCGATCTCCGCGCAACGCTGGGGATCATCTCCCTAAGTCATCAGCGTTCGAAGAAATCTCGTGTGTCCGTTCCCGGATCTACGGCTTTCTCTGGGTTCGCGAAGAACAGAAAAAAGCACAGAGGATGAAAAACGCAACGACGACCCATCGATGCGACGGTCCTCGTTGTCTTCTCGTCAGTCGTCTCGCGCCTGCAGAATACATCTCTGCCGCACGAACAGACGGAGTGGGTATTCGATCCCTGGGGCTGTACGAGTAAAAACATCTTGATGAAAAGACGGTTGTGTTTCTTTAAGGCACACAGTTTTTCGTTACGCCACCAAGTTTAGGTTTAGGTTTTAATATCTTGGTTCTCTTTTCTCTCCTCTCTCGACTGACTTTGTTCAAAAATATTTTTGCTTTCTCTCAGTCTCGCCAAAAATTCATTTAAGACGACGTCGGGGGCGCGGTCATTCGTGCTTATCGAAGACTAACAAAACGTAGCAGAGGCTGATACAAAAAGAAAAAAATAATCGGCCACGAAGAAAACTCGCTCTGTGTATCTCGATAACCGCGTCGACGACGACGGTTCTCTCCGCGCTCTTTTAATTCGTATCCTTCTTCTTGCGCTTCGTCCGACTCAGAAACGTTCGTAAAACACGAACGACGGCGGGTTGTCAAGCCAAGAAGGGACAGAGAAGAGACGGAGGTAGTTTTGCGAGTCTCCCGTGAACGCGATAGATTTTTCATATATATTTGTATCGAGAGCATGCGTACGCCGGTCTCCACACGATCCAGCGACGAACGCCGACGAACGTCCAACAATCGCTCGTACGTCGCGTACGAGCCCTCGACCGCTCTTTAATTCGTATTCTTTTGCTTGGCGCTCGTCCTCCGACTCAGAAACGTTCGTTTAAAGATAAAACGAACGACGGCGGGCTGTCGACGAGGCAAGAAAGAACAGAGAGATACGGACCGAGAGCAACGATACGCAACGCAAGCAGTCTTAGGTTTACGTGAGCAACCCTCAGCCAGGCGTGGTCCAGGAATTGTATCCGTGGACCGCAATGTGCGTTCGAAATGTCGATGTTCATGTGTCCTGCAGTTCACAC
>NW_027212701.1:20000-25000 GCF_041682495.2 Bombus fervidus | reverse complement strand
AATTTATATATATATTAGAGTCAAAAGACTCTCTTTTTAAAATAGCCTCAGAGTGTCGTAGGTGGGTCCGTAACACCGTACGACGAGACTTTTCGTTCTTAGTGAACGTTCGACGACACCCTTTTAATTCCCGTTGTAACGTCGAACGCCACTACTCTCTCTCATTTCGCCACTCTCTCTTTACTTTCTTTCGTTCGTTTGATTGTTTGTGTGGAATATTTTAAGATCATTCTGTTCATAGGATCATTCTGTAAGAATGGTTTGTTGGTTGAACGAATATGCCTTAGCGGTAAAAAGCACGTAAACTGCATGCTGAAACGTACCGTCCTCGTAAGAAACATATTCGTTCGTTCTTTTGATATTCTCCAATCAGAAAGAACGCACTTCCTAAAAGGTAGTACGCTCCCCATTAGCCTTTCGTATGTTTAAAACGTACTGCGTACGCTATAACATAAGTTTTGGAACGGTCTCTGCCGAACCAGCATGAATTGATACTCAGTTAGTAACAAGCACACTGCCCTAACTTTTTTAAAGTTAGTGCGAGCATACAGGATCCAGCTTCCCGACTTAGGGGAACCTTGCCACGTTATTTGGTCATTACGTCCAGGACAGCGACCCGCGGCGCAGCAGTGTAGAGAAAGAGTCGATACGAGAACGAAGGAACAGTCGAGAAATAGTAAAAAAGTTCACTAAGACTCGAGGAGCGGTGACTGAATTCTCAACCGAGGCCGTAGAATAGCCACGCGCTCGACGCTGTTCCGTCCGGACCGTCCGACTCGACGTGTCTCTTATAGATACCAAAGCGCCGGCCGGACGGTCGGCGCCGGCCGGGCCAGCGGCCGGGCGCTTACCATGTAAAACCTCCGTTAGAGCGTACCGTCGGACTTAGTCTCTGAAACGCTCGACCACTTTTTTCGAATAAACTACCCTTAGAAAACATCCTATCGTCGAGATATTTTAACGCACCGCTTATTTTAATATTTCAAACGAGTTTTTATCGAAAAATTTAATTTTTTTTTTTTTTTCAAAATCGCATCAGTAAACCACCTCTTTTAACGAATACGGACAAAAACCACGTTCTTAATCGATTAGAACACGTTAAAACAACGAGAAATATGCAAAAAAATATATACCTTGCAACGTTAATTAACGAAAAAATTAAACAAATATCGCAGTCGTGTCAGTTCGACGGACACTAATTTTTTAAAAAATTCGAAAAAAACGTTTAATCCAGTTGTATTTAATAGAGATATAACCGTTTCTGCAAAAATATTTATACCTTATAACGCTTTTTAACGAAATAACTCGAAATAAGCTTTTCGGACTTTTCCGCCGGCCGAAATTTTTCTAAGTCCCAACGTACCGTCGGACTTAGTCTCTGAAACGCTCGACCACTTTGTTCCAATAAAGTACCCTTATAAAACGTCCTATCGTCGAGATATTTTAACGCACCGCTTATTTTAATATTTTAAACGAGTTTTTATCGAAAAATTTAATTTTTTTTTTTTTTTCAAAATCGCATCAGTAAACCACCTCTTTTAACGAATACGGACAAAAACCACGTTCTTAATCGATTAGAACACGTTGAAACAACGAGAAATATGCAAAAAAATATATACCTTGCAACGTTAATTAACGAAATAATTAAACAAATATCGCAGTCGTGTCAGTTCGTCGAACACAAATTTTTTAAAAAATTCGAAAAAACGTTTAATCCAGTTGTATTTAATAGAGATATAACCGTTTCCGCAAAAATATTTATACCTTATAACGCTTTTTAACGAAATAACTCGAAATAAGTATTTCGGACTTTTCCGCCGGCCGAAATTTTTCTAAGTCCCAACGTACCGGTCCAGAATGAGACAAAGTTCCAAAGGCCCGGTCGTATCCGTCCGTTTTTTTTTAACCTTCCACGGACGAAATAAACGTTTAATCCCGACGTAAAATACAATAATATAGCGATTTATATAAAAATATTCATACCTCATAACGCTTTTTAACGAAATAACTCGAAAAAACTTTTCGGTCCGAAATTTTTCTAAGTCCCTACGTACCGCTCGAGAATGCGACTAAGTTCCAACGTCCCGGGCGCGATCATACTTTTTTTATATAACTTTTCAGCGACGAAATAAATGCTTAATCCCGATGTAAAACGTCATTTTAAAGCGATTTATGCAAGAATATTCGCACCTTATAACGCTTTTAAGCGAAATAATTCAAAAAAACCTTTCGAATAAAAAATTTTTTTTTAACGTTTTCGGGACCAAATAAACGTTTAATCCCGACGTAAAATATAATAATACAACGATTTATATAAAAATATTAATACCTCATAACGCTTTTTAACGAAATAACTCGAAAAAACTTTTCGGTCGAAAATTTTTCTAAGTCCCTACGTACCGGTGGAGAGTATGACCAAGTCCGACGGGCCGAGTCGCGTCGGTCCACTATTTTTTTTTAACGTTTTCGGGACCAAATAAACGTTTAATCCCGACGTAAAATATAATAATATAGCGATTTATATAAAAATATTCGTACCTTATAACGCTTTTTAACGAAATAACTCGAAAAAACTTTTCGGTCGAAAATTTTTCTAAGTCCCTACGTACCGGTGGAGAGTATGACCAAGTCCGACGGGCCGAGTCGCGTCGGTCCACTATTTTTCTTTAACGTTTTCGGGACCAAATAAACGTTTAATCCCGACGTAAAATATAATAATATAGCGATTTATATAAAAATATTCGTACCTTATAACGCTTTTTAACGAAATAACTCGAAAAAACTTTTCGGTCGAAAATTTTTCTAAGTCCCTACGTACCGGTGGAGAGTATGACCAAGTCCGACGGGCCGAGTCGCGTCGGTCCACTATTTTTTTTTAACGTTTTCGGGACCAAATAAACGTTTAATCCCGACGTAAAATATAATAATATAGCGATTTATATAAAAATATTCATACCTTATAACACTTTTAAGCGAAATAACTCGAAAAAACTTTTCGGTCGAAAATTTTTCTAAGTCCCTACGTACCGGTGGAGAGTATGACCAAGTCCGACGGGCCGAGTCGCGTCGGTCCACTATTTTTTTTTAACGTTTTCGGGACCAAATAAACGTTTAATCCCGACGTAAAATATAATAATATAGCGATTTATATAAAAATATTCATACCTTATAACACTTTTAAGCGAAATAACTCGAAAAAACTTTTCGGTCGAAAATTTTTCTAAGTCCCTACGTACCGGTGGAGAGTATGACCAAGTCCGACGGGCCGAGTCGCGTCGGTCCACTATTTTTCTTTAACGTTTTCGGGACCAAATAAACGTTTAATCCCGACGTAAAATATAATAATATAGCGATTTATATAAAAATATTCATACCTTATAACACTTTTAAGCGAAATAACTCGAAAAAACTTTTCGGTCGAAAATTTTTCTAAGTCCCTACGTACCGGTGGAGAGTATGACAAAGTCCGACGGGCCGAGTCGCGTCGGTCCACTATTTTTTTTTAACGTTTTCGGGACCAAATAAACGTTTAATCCCGACGTAAAACTTAATAACATTCCCATTTATATAAAAATATTCGTACCTCATAACGCTTTTTAACGAAATAACTCGAAAAAACTTTTCGGTCCGAAATTTTTCTAAGTCCCTACGTACCGCTCGAGAATGCGACTAAGTTCCAACGTCCCGGGCGCGATCGTACTTTTTTTATATAACTTTCCAGCGACGAAATAAACGCTTAATCCCGATGTAAAACGTCATTTTAAAGCGATTTATGCACAAATATTAGCACCTTGTAACGCTTTTAAGCGAAAAAATTCGAAAAAACGGTTCGATTAAAAAATTTTTTTTAAAGTTCTCGGGACGAAATAAACGCTTAATCCCGACGTAGAAATACATAATATTCCCATTTATATAAAAATATTCATACCTCGTAACGCTTTTAAGCGAGATAACTCGAAATAACTTTTCGGTCCGAAATTTTTCTAAGTCCCTACGTACCGGCCGGGGGATCGACGAAGTGCCAACCTCCCGGTCATGTCGGTCCGGAGGGGGCAATTTTTTAAAAAAATAAAACGAAATCGTTACGTTCGACTAGAATTCGTCGAACCATAACGATTTCTATAAAAATATTCATACCTCGTAACGCTTTTAAGCGAAATAACTCGAAATAACGTTTCGGTCCGAAATTTTTCTAAGTCCCAACGTACCGCTCGAGAATGCGACTAAGTTCCAACGTCTCGGGCGCGATCGTAAATTTTTTACGGCACCTTTCGGGGACGAAATAAACGCTTAATCCCGATGTAAAACGTCATTTTAAAGCGATTTATGCAAGAATATTCGCACCTTATAACGCTTTTAAGCGAAAAAATTCGAAAAAACGGTTCGATTAAAAATTTTTTTTTAACGTTGTCGGGACGAAATAAACGCTTAATCCCGACGTAGAAATACGTAATATTGCTATTTATGTAAAAATATATACGCATCATAACGCTTTTAAGCGAGATAACTCGAAATAACTTTTCGGTCCGGAATTTTTCTAAGTCCCTACGTCCCGGCCGGGGGATCGACGAAGTGCCAACCGCCCGGTCATGTCGGTCCGGAGGGGGCAATTTTTTAAAAAAATAAAACGAAATCGTTACGTTCGACTAGAATTCGTCGAACCATAACGATTTCTATAAAAATATTCATACCTCGTAACGCTTTTTAACGAAATAACTCGAAAAAACTTTTCGGTCCGAAATTTTTCTAAGTCCCAACGTACCGGTCGAGAATGCGACTAAGTTCCAACGTCCCGGGCGCGATCATACTTTTTTTATATAACTTTCCAGCGACGAAATAAACGCTTAATCCCGACGTAAAACGTCATTCTAAAGCGATTTATGCAAGAATATTCGTACCTTGTAACGCTTTTAAGCGAAAAAATTCGAAAAAACGGTTCGATTAAAAAATTTTTTTTAAAGTTCTCGGGACGAAATAAACGCTTAATCCCGACGTAGAAA
>NW_027212701.1:0-12500 GCF_041682495.2 Bombus fervidus | reverse complement strand
CTTTTTCTCTAATACTCGGAGCGCCGAATCGCCTTAAAGCAAAAAAAAATCACACGCGCGTACGTCGTACGTACGGCGCGTGTATACCTCGTCTCTAATCAAGTTTCGTTAGTCTTTCTCGAGCCTCGCCAAAGAGGATCGTTCTCTTCCTCTGCGCGATCTCTCCGTGCCAATGTCAGAGATTATTCTCTTTCGCACGACGACGAAAACGACTATTTTCGACGATCCGAACAACTTTGTAACGGACTCACATGCACATCTTAAAATCGAGTACAGAAACGTTGCGCAACACCGTGAGCTTTTCTCTTCTTCGTCACCCTTAAATATAGCCGATCGTAGACGCACGCTAGATCGTAACACACTTTTCGTTGATTTCCGACGAACGTGGCTTTGGGCCAGGCGCGCGGGCAGAGAGATACGCGACCGACGGGGAAAAATTCGTCCCGATACATGTACGCGTACTCTCCGATCTCCGCGCAACGCTGGGGATCATCTCCCTAAGTCATCAGCGTTCGAAGAAATCTCGTGTGTCCGTTCCCGGATCTACGGCTTTCTCTGGGTTCGCGAAGAACAGAAAAAAGCACAGAGGATGAAAAACGCAACGACGACCCATCGATGCGACGGTCCTCGTTGTCTTCTCGTCAGTCGTCTCGCGCCTGCAGAATACATCTCTGCCGCACGAACAGACGGAGTGGGTATTCGATCCCTGGGGCTGTACGAGTAAAAACATCTTGATGAAAAGACGGTTGTGTTTCTTTAAGGCACACAGTTTTTCGTTACGCCACCAAGTTTAGGTTTAGGTTTTAATATCTTGGTTCTCTTTTCTCTCCTCTCTCGACTGACTTTGTTCAAAAATATTTTTGCTTTCTCTCAGTCTCGCCAAAAATTCATTTAAGACGACGTCGGGGGCGCGGTCATTCGTGCTTATCGAAGACTAACAAAACGTAGCAGAGGCTGATACAAAAAGAAAAAAAAAATCGGCCACGAAGAAAACTCGCTCTGTGTATCTCGATAACCGCGTCGACGACGACGGTTCTCTCCGCGCTCTTTTAATTCGTATCCTTCTTCTTGCGCTTCGTCCGACTCAGAAACGTTCGTAAAACACGAACGACGGCGGGTTGTCAAGCCAAGAAGGGACAGAGAAGAGACGGAGGTAGTTTTGCGAGTCTCCCGTGAACGCGATAGATTTTTCATATATATTTGTATCGAGAGCATGCGTACGCCGGTCTCCACACGATCCAGCGACGAACGCCGACGAACGTCCAACAATCGCTCGTACGTCGCGTACGAGCCCTCGACCGCTCTTTAATTCGTATTCTTTTGCTTGGCGCTCGTCCTCCGACTCAGAAACGTTCGTTTAAAGATAAAACGAACGACGGCGGGCTGTCGACGAGGCAAGAAAGAACAGAGAGATACGGACCGAGAGCAACGATACGCAACGCAAGCAGTCTTAGGTTTACGTGAGCAACCCTCAGCCAGGCGTGGTCCAGGAATTGTATCCGTGGACCGCAATGTGCGTTCGAAATGTCGATGTTCATGTGTCCTGCAGTTCACACGTTGACGCGCAATTAGCTGCGTTCTTCATCGACCCACGAGCCAAGTGATCCACCGTTCAGGGTAATCGTTTATGCATGGATTTTTGTTTGTGTACTCAGGTTTTTGTACTCTTATTCTCGGTTCGAAAGAAGCCGATATCCGACAAACGTCCGACCAACGGGAATCGAACGCGCGGAAGTCGCCATATGATTGACGACACGAAAATACGTTCGAAAACGAAATCGGACGGACTGCGCGACGACACACGCAGCCCGCCGACCGGGCGTAAAGTGCATTATAATATATAACAACCAACGAGATCGAAGCTCCGTTCGTCAGGAAACGACGGGGATATAACACCCGATTCTGAATCCTCTGTACAGCACACGATCTCGCGAAGAAAGCGCACGGTGGCTAGCCCATGATATATATATATGTTCGTTCCTCTCGTCCAGTTATTCGAAGCAAACAGCCGATATGCATCTCCATCGTTCGGGTAAAAAAAAATCGATGGGACGCGCACGGTCGTAGTCTTCCTCGCGCGGTCGTTTCTTCCCGATAGCCAGAAGCAGAGTTTGAAAAACTCTAGCGACGGAACGAGGCATTAGACTCTCGACAACGAGGATACAGACACGGCCGGCGGTCCCCTCTGAATCGACTTCGGTGGTTCAGGTAAAAATAAAAAAAATCGATGGGACGCGCACGGTCGTCCTTCCTCTTCCTCGCGCGCGGTCTATTCTTCCCGATAGCCAGAAGCAGAGTTTGAAAAACTCTAGCGACGGAACGAGGCATTAGACTCGCGACAACGAAGATAGAGAGACGGCCGGCGGTCCCCTCTGAATCCACTTTGGTCGCTCAGGTAAAAATAAAAAAAAATTCGAAAGGGACGCGCACGGTCGTCCTTCCTCTTCCTCGCGCGGTCTTTTCTTCCCGATAGCCAGAAGCAGAGTTTGAAAAACTCTAGCGACGGAACGAGGCATTAGACTCTCGACAACGAGGATAGAGAGACGGCCGGCGGTCCCCTCCGAACGGATGGCGACAACGACGACTAAAGCGCGAAAAATCGCGACGAAAAGGAACGCATCTCCGTTCAGGTGTATGTGTGTGCGTGCGTTTAAAAAAAATTCGATGGGACTCGCAGCCATCGGCCTCGCGCGGTCGTTTCTTCCCGATAGCCAGAAGCAGAGTTTGAAAAACTCTAGCGACGGAACGAGGCATATGACTCACGACAACGAGGATATGGACAGGCGGTCCCCTCTGAACGGGTCGACGAGACGATGGTAAAAGAGACGAACCGGACGAAACTTCCGTCGATCAGGTAAAAATAAAAAAAAATTCGATGGGACGCGCACGGTCGTCGTCGTCGTCTTCCTCGCGCGGTCGTTTCTTCCCGATAGCCAGAAGCAGAGTTTGAAAAACTCTAGCGACGGAACGAGGCATATGACTCACGACAACGAGGATAGAGAGACGGCCGGCGGTCCCCTCTGAATCGACTTCGGTGGTTCAGGTAAAAATAAAAAAAATCGATGGGACGCGCACGGTCGTCGTTCCTCTTCCTCGCGCGCGGTCTATTCTTCCCGATAGCCAGAAGCAGAGTTTGAAAAACTCTAGCGACGGAACGAGGCATTAGACTCGCGAGGATAGAGAGACGGCCGGCGGTCCCCTCCGAACCAACTTCGTCTAGTTAAGAATCGTTATACTCTTTACCATCACTCGCACTGGTATATATCTTTTCGGGCCAACATCCACGCAATGCGTTTTCGTTCTAGGTTACCCGATCCACGAGTACGAACGTACAACGTGGTTTCGTTTTGTCGAACATCGTATATCGTTCGCCGTTGAAACGAACGACAACGAAACGACATAGGAAGAACGAACGCCCTTTGGGTAGGAAGCACGTTTCGAGGAACGACGAGAGTTTGGAGAGACGCGCGAGATAGCTGGAGACGCGCAGATATAGGTATCCATGGATCTTCGAAGAGAACCTTCGAAGATATATAATTCGGTATCCTATTTTTCTGCGGCTCGCTATTCGCGTTCTTTCGCTCTCGTCGACGACTCGTTATAGACGCTTCGTTCGATCCCAAAGAGCAGTCTTCCTTATGTCCCGTTGCTAGGAGGTGAGGCCTACGCAACGCAACTACGAAATATAGAAGAGGTGTGAGCAGTGATCTCTCCGACACGAGGCACTTTAGAGATTTTAGTTTATATATTATATTGTTCGTTCGTTGGATTTCCACGATGCAAATACGAAATACGAGATCGTGACGGCGGGTCTTTCTGTGTACGACCTCACGCAGGCGCCTCGATCGCATTTCTCATTACACGTGGTTTCCACTGTAACTTTTAGTTTTTTCGATATGTGTTCAGCTCAAGTTCCCTCACATATCGTTATTATTATTATTATTATTATTATTAATAGTAGCGGTTTCGTGTTATAGGATTCGGAGACGGCGGGTCTTTCTGTGTACGACCTCACGCAAGCGCCTCGAGAATCTTTTTAAGTTTTCCGTGTGTTATATTATTCGGAGACGGCGGGTCTTTCTGTTTACGACCTCACGCAGGCGCCTCGAGAATATTTTTAAGTTTTTCGTTTGTTATAATATTATTCGGAGACGGCGGGTCTTTCTGTGTACGACCTCACGCAGGCGCCTCGAATTATTCGTGTAAAAGTATATCTCTTCATCCCGATGATCGAGAGAGAGTGCCACACTCTTCGTATAGTTTCGTAACTGGAGCGTCTCCCACCTCCTTATTGTAAAAAATTTGGCTTTTGTCAAAGTATATAGCTTGTTAATACGTCGTATATACTTTGTGTCGATATAGGAGGAGTACGGCTCCTTACCGACGATATTATATATATTTTATTATACAGTGTTCAAGTCAAATATATTCTTTGTGTTTTTGTATTTTTCGTTAATGATCCTTCCGCAGGTTCACCTACGGAAACCTTGTTACGACTTTTACTTCCTCTAAATGATCAAGTTTGGTCATCTTCCCGGTAACATCGGCAATGCTTATCACATTGGCCGCGCACCAGTCCGAAGACCTCACTAAATCATTCAATCGGTAGTAGCGACGGGCGGTGTGTACAAAGGGCAGGGACGTAATCAACGCGAGCTTATGACTCGCGCTTACTGGGAATTCCTCGTTCATGGGGAATAATTGCAAGCCCCAATCCCTAGCACGAAGGAGGTTCAGCGGGTTACCCGGGCCTTTCGGCCAGGGAAAACACGCTGATTCCTTCAGTGTAGCGCGCGTGCGGCCCAGAACATCTAAGGGCATCACAGACCTGTTATTGCTCAATCTCGTGCGGCTAGAAGCCGCCTGTTCCTCTAAGAAGATTTGTTTGTACGTTGGTAGTAAAAACCCGCCGACCGAAGCCGGGGGCCTTCGAGATACCATAATTTACGTCTATTTAGCAGGCTAGAGTCTCGTTCGTTATCGGAATTAACCAGACAAATCGCTCCACCAACTAAGAACGGCCATGCACCACCACCCACCGAATCAAGAAAGAGCTATCAATCTGTCAATCCTTCCGGTGTCCGGGCCTGGTGAGGTTTCCCGTGTTGAGTCAAATTAAGCCGCAGGCTCCACTCCTGGTGGTGCCCTTCCGTCAATTCCTTTAAGTTTCAGCTTTGCAACCATACTTCCCCCGGAACCCAAAAGCTTTGGTTTCCCGGAAGCTGCCCGCCGAGTCATCGGAGGAACTTCGGCGGATCGCTGGCTGGCATCGTTTATGGTTAGAACTAGGGCGGTATCTGATCGCCTTCGAACCTCTAACTTTCGTTCTTGATTAATGAAAACATTTTTGGCAAATGCTTTCGCTTCTGTCCGTCTTGCGACGATCCAAGAATTTCACCTCTAACGTCGCAATACGAATGCCCCCATCTGTCCCTATTAATCATTACCTCGGGGCTCCGAAAACCAACAAAATAGAACCGAGGTCCTATTCCATTATTCCATGCACACAGTATTCAGGCGAAGGTAGCCTGCTTTAAGCACTCTAATTTGTTCAAAGTAAACGTATCGGCCCACCTCGACACTCAGTGAAGAGCACCGCGATGGGATATTAGTTGGACCGCCCCGCGAGGAGCTAAGCCCACCGATAGGACGTACCACATAATGCCAGTTAAACACCGCGAGCGGTGAACCGACACTGTGACACACAGATTCAACTACGAGCTTTTTAACCGCAACAACTTTAATATACGCTATTGGAGCTGGAATTACCGCGGCTGCTGGCACCAGACTTGCCCTCCAATTGGTCCTCGTTAAAGGATTTAAAGTGTACTCATTCCGATTACGGGGCCTCGGATGAGTCCCGTATCGTTATTTTTCGTCACTACCTCCCCGTGCCGGGAGTGGGTAATTTGCGCGCCTGCTGCCTTCCTTGGATGTGGTAGCTGTTTCTCAGGCTCCCTCTCCGGAATCGAACCCTGATTCCCCGTTACCCGTTACAACCATGGTAGGCGCAGAACCTACCATCGACAGTTGATAAGGCAGACATTTGAAAGATGCGTCGCCGGTGCTAGATGACCATGCGATCAGCACAAAGTTATTCAGAGTCACCAAAACAAACGATGGACGAACGGACGAGCCATCCGCCACCGATTGGTTTTGATCTAATAAAAGCATTCGTACCATCTCTGGTACGAATCTGTTTGCATGTATTAGCTCTAGAATTACCACAGTTATCCAAGTAAGTTTAAGTATGATCTAAGAAACCATAACTGATTTAATGAGCCATTCGCGGTTTCACCTTAATGCGGCATGTACTGAGACATGCATGGCTTAATCTTTGAGACAAGCATATGACTACTGGCAGGATCAACCAGGGAACTTTGTATTTTATATATATATTATATATTAGAGTCAAAAGACTCTCTTTTTAAAATAGCCTCAGAGTGTCGTAGGTGGGTCCGTAACACCGTACGACGAGACTTTTCGTTCTTAGTGAACGTTCGACGACACCCTTTTAATTCCCGTTGTAACGTCGAACGCCACTACTCTCTCTCATTTCGCCACTCTCTCTTTACTTTCTTTCGTTCGTTTGATTGTTTGTGTGGAATATTTTAAGATCATTCTGTTCATAGGATCATTCTGTAAGAATGGTTTGTTGGTTGAACGAATATGCCTTAGCGGTAAAAAGCACGTAAACTGCATGCTGAACGTACCGTCCTCGTAAGAAACATATTCGTTCGTTCTTTTGATATTCTCCAATCAGAAAGAACGCACTTCCTAAAAGGTAGTACGCTCCCCATTAGCCTTTCGTATGTTTAAAACGTACTGCGTACGCTATAACATAAGTTTTGGAACGGTCTCTGCCGAACCAGCATGAATTGATACTCAGTTAGTAACAAGCACACTGCCCTAACTTTTTTTAAAGTTAGTGCGAGCATACAGGATCCAGCTTCCCGACTAAGGGGAACCTTGCCACGTTATTTGGTCATTACGTCCAGGACAGCGACCCGCGGCGCAGCAGTGTAGAGAAAGAGTCGATACGAGAACGAAGGAACAGTCGAGAAATAGTAAAAAAGTTCACTAAGACTCGAGGAGCGGTGACTGAATTCTCAACCGAGGCCGTAGAATAGCCACGCGCTCGACGCTGTTCCGTCCGGACCGTCCGACTCGACGTGTCTCTTATAGATACCAAAGCGCCGGCCGGACGGTCGGCGCCGGCCGGGCCAGCGGCCGGGCGCTTACCATGTAAAACCTCCGTTAGAGCGTACCGTCGGACTTAGTCTCTGAAACGCTCGACCACTTTTTTCGAATAAACTACCCTTAGAAAACATCCTATCGTCGAGATATTTTAACGCACCGCTTATTTTAATATTTCAAACGAGTTTTTATCGAAAAATTTAATTTTTTTTTTTTTTTCAAAATCGCATCAGTAAACCACCTCTTTTAACGAATACGGACAAAAACCACGTTCTTAATCGATTAGAACACGTTAAAACAACGAGAAATATGCAAAAAAATATATACCTTGCAACGTTAATTAACGAAAAAATTAAACAAATATCGCAGTCGTGTCAGTTCGACGGACACTAATTTTTTAAAAAATTCGAAAAAAACGTTTAATCCAGTTGTATTTAATAGAGATATAACCGTTTCTGCAAAAATATTTATACCTTATAACGCTTTTTAACGAAATAACTCGAAATAAGCTTTTCGGACTTTTCCGCCGGCCGAAATTTTTCTAAGTCCCAACGTACCGTCGGACTTAGTCTCTGAAACGCTCGACCACTTTGTTCCAATAAAGTACCCTTATAAAACGTCCTATCGTCGAGATATTTTAACGCACCGCTTATTTTAATATTTTAAACGAGTTTTTATCGAAAAATTTAATTTTTTTTTTTTTTTTCAAAATCGCATCAGTAAACCACCTCTTTTAACGAATACGGACAAAAACCACGTTCTTAATCGATTAGAACACGTTGAAACAACGAGAAATATGCAAAAAAATATATACCTTGCAACGTTAATTAACGAAATAATTAAACAAATATCGCAGTCGTGTCAGTTCGTCGAACACAAATTTTTTAAAAAATTCGAAAAAACGTTTAATCCAGTTGTATTTAATAGAGATATAACCGTTTCCGCAAAAATATTTATACCTTATAACGCTTTTTAACGAAATAACTCGAAATAAGTATTTCGGACTTTTCCGCCGGCCGAAATTTTTCTAAGTCCCAACGTACCGGTCCAGAATGAGACAAAGTTCCAAAGGCCCGGTCGTATCCGTCCGTTTTTTTTTAACCTTCCACGGACGAAATAAACGTTTAATCCCGACGTAAAATACAATAATATAGCGATTTATATAAAAATATTCATACCTCATAACGCTTTTTAACGAAATAACTCGAAAAAACTTTTCGGTCCGAAATTTTTCTAAGTCCCTACGTACCGCTCGAGAATGCGACTAAGTTCCAACGTCCCGGGCGCGATCATACTTTTTTTATATAACTTTTCAGCGACGAAATAAATGCTTAATCCCGATGTAAAACGTCATTTTAAAGCGATTTATGCAAGAATATTCGCACCTTATAACGCTTTTAAGCGAAATAATTCAAAAAAACCTTTCGAATAAAAAATTTTTTTTTAACGTTTTCGGGACCAAATAAACGTTTAATCCCGACGTAAAATATAATAATACAACGATTTATATAAAAATATTAATACCTCATAACGCTTTTTAACGAAATAACTCGAAAAAACTTTTCGGTCGAAAATTTTTCTAAGTCCCTACGTACCGGTGGAGAGTATGACCAAGTCCGACGGGCCGAGTCGCGTCGGTCCACTATTTTTTTTTAACGTTTTCGGGACCAAATAAACGTTTAATCCCGACGTAAAATATAATAATATAGCGATTTATATAAAAATATTCGTACCTTATAACGCTTTTTAACGAAATAACTCGAAAAAACTTTTCGGTCGAAAATTTTTCTAAGTCCCTACGTACCGGTGGAGAGTATGACCAAGTCCGACGGGCCGAGTCGCGTCGGTCCACTATTTTTCTTTAACGTTTTCGGGACCAAATAAACGTTTAATCCCGACGTAAAATATAATAATATAGCGATTTATATAAAAATATTCGTACCTTATAACGCTTTTTAACGAAATAACTCGAAAAAACTTTTCGGTCGAAAATTTTTCTAAGTCCCTACGTACCGGTGGAGAGTATGACCAAGTCCGACGGGCCGAGTCGCGTCGGTCCACTATTTTTTTTTAACGTTTTCGGGACCAAATAAACGTTTAATCCCGACGTAAAATATAATAATATAGCGATTTATATAAAAATATTCATACCTTATAACACTTTTAAGCGAAATAACTCGAAAAAACTTTTCGGTCGAAAATTTTTCTAAGTCCCTACGTACCGGTGGAGAGTATGACCAAGTCCGACGGGCCGAGTCGCGTCGGTCCACTATTTTTTTTTAACGTTTTCGGGACCAAATAAACGTTTAATCCCGACGTAAAATATAATAATATAGCGATTTATATAAAAATATTCATACCTTATAACACTTTTAAGCGAAATAACTCGAAAAAACTTTTCGGTCGAAAATTTTTCTAAGTCCCTACGTACCGGTGGAGAGTATGACCAAGTCCGACGGGCCGAGTCGCGTCGGTCCACTATTTTTCTTTAACGTTTTCGGGACCAAATAAACGTTTAATCCCGACGTAAAATATAATAATATAGCGATTTATATAAAAATATTCATACCTTATAACACTTTTAAGCGAAATAACTCGAAAAAACTTTTCGGTCGAAAATTTTTCTAAGTCCCTACGTACCGGTGGAGAGTATGACAAAGTCCGACGGGCCGAGTCGCGTCGGTCCACTATTTTTTTTTAACGTTTTCGGGACCAAATAAACGTTTAATCCCGACGTAAAACTTAATAACATTCCCATTTATATAAAAATATTCGTACCTCATAACGCTTTTTAACGAAATAACTCGAAAAAACTTTTCGGTCCGAAATTTTTCTAAGTCCCTACGTACCGCTCGAGAATGCGACTAAGTTCCAACGTCCCGGGCGCGATCGTACTTTTTTTATATAACTTTCCAGCGACGAAATAAACGCTTAATCCCGATGTAAAACGTCATTTTAAAGCGATTTATGCACAAATATTAGCACCTTGTAACGCTTTTAAGCGAAAAAATTCGAAAAAACGGTTCGATTAAAAAATTTTTTTTAAAGTTCTCGGGACGAAATAAACGCTTAATCCCGACGTAGAAATACATAATATTCCCATTTATATAAAAATATTCATACCTCGTAACGCTTTTAAGCGAGATAACTCGAAATAACTTTTCGGTCCGAAATTTTTCTAAGTCCCTACGTACCGGCCGGGGGATCGACGAAGTGCCAACCTCCCGGTCATGTCGGTCCGGAGGGGGCAATTTTTTAAAAAAATAAAACGAAATCGTTACGTTCGACTAGAATTCGTCGAACCATAACGATTTCTATAAAAATATTCATACCTCGTAACGCTTTTAAGCGAAATAACTCGAAATAACGTTTCGGTCCGAAATTTTTCTAAGTCCCAACGTACCGCTCGAGAATGCGACTAAGTTCCAACGTCTCGGGCGCGATCGTAAATTTTTTACGGCACCTTTCGGGGACGAAATAAACGCTTAATCCCGATGTAAAACGTCATTTTAAAGCGATTTATGCAAGAATATTCGCACCTTATAACGCTTTTAAGCGAAAAAATTCGAAAAAACGGTTCGATTAAAAATTTTTTTTTAACGTTGTCGGGACGAAATAAACGCTTAATCCCGACGTAGAAATACGTAATATTGCTATTTATGTAAAAATATATACGCATCATAACGCTTTTAAGCGAGATAACTCGAAATAACTTTTCGGTCCGGAATTTTTCTAAGTCCCTACGTCCCGGCCGGGGGATCGACGAAGTGCCAACCGCCCGGTCATGTCGGTCCGGAGGGGGCAATTTTTTAAAAAAATAAAACGAAATCGTTACGTTCGACTAGAATTCGTCGAACCATAACGATTTCTATAAAAATATTCATACCTCGTAACGCTTTTTAACGAAATAACTCGAAAAAACTTTTCGGTCCGAAATTTTTCTAAGTCCCAACGTACCGGTCGAGAATGCGACTAAGTTCCAACGTCCCGGGCGCGATCATACTTTTTTTATATAACTTTCCAGCGACGAAATAAACGCTTAATCCCGACGTAAAACGTCATTCTAAAGCGATTTATGCAAGAATATTCGTACCTTGTAACGCTTTTAAGCGAAAAAATTCGAAAAAAACGGTTCGATTAAAAAATTTTTTTTAAAGTTCTCGGGACGAAATAAACGCTTAATCCCGACGTAGAAATACATAATATTGCCATTTATATAAAAATATTCATACCTCGTAACGCTTTTTAGCGAGATAACTCGAAATAACTTTTTGGACCGGAATTTTTCTAAGTCCCTACGTACCGGCCGGGGGATCGACGAAGTGCCAACCGCCCGGTCATGTCGGTCCGGAGGGGGCAATTTTTTAAAAAAATAAAACGAAATCGTTACAGTCGACTAGAATTCGTCGAACCATAACGATTTCTATAAAAATATTCATACCTTATAACGCTTTTAAGCGAAATAACTCGAAATAACTTTTCGGTCGAAAATTTTTCTAAGTCCCTACGTACCGGTCGAGAATGCGACTAAGTTCCAACGTCCCGGGCGCGATCATACTTTTTTTATATAACTTTCCAGCGACGAAATAAACGCTTAATCCCGATGTAAAACGTCATTCTAAAGCGATTTATGCACAAATATTAGCACCTTGTAACGCTTTTAAGCGAAAAAATTCGAAAAAACGGTTCGATTAAAAATTTTTTTTTAACGTTCTCGGGACGAAATAAACGCTTAATCCCGACGTAGGAATACATGATATTCCCATTTATGTAAAAATATATACGCATCACAACGCTTTTAAGCGAAATAACTGGAAATAACCGTTCGGTACGAAAATTTTTCAAAGTCAGACGGGCTCTCGAGCGTTGCTCGCTCGCTGCGCTCGCTCGAAAAAAAAACTAGCCCAACCCAAAACCAATCCCTTTTTCGCGTTCGTTCCTCGATTTCTCTTGAAATCGGAGAAACTCGCGGGATCGGTTTTGGGTTGGGCTAGTATAAGTTCGAGCGAGCGCAGCGAGCGAGCAACGATCGCGACCGTTACTTCGTACGTCCACGGTATATTTTCGTTACGTTAATTTTTCGTTACTTTCGTCTCGTTTCTTGGATCGATCGAGAGCGGTTTGGTCGATGGTGAAAGAAGGAAAAAACGAGAGAACGAAAAGTAAAAGAGGAGCGAGCGCGCGTCTCGCCCTTGCGAATTACGTCGTCGTATTTTCGTACGTACGTACGTACCTTAAGAATATCGTACGTACCCCGGCGCTGACCCGCGATGCGGGGGGTTGGGGGGGGGGGAGTGGCGCCC
>NW_027212700.1:17500-22500 GCF_041682495.2 Bombus fervidus | reverse complement strand
TTTGTCATTTGCGTTCGAAAAGCGTGAATTTTAGGACACCTCATCAACATTAGATTTCTCTTAGGGCTTAGGATCGACTGACTCGTGTGCAACGGCTGTTCACACGAAACCCTTCTCCACGTCAGTCCTCCAGGTCCTCGCTGGAGTATTTGCTACTACCACCAAGATCTGCACCGACGGCGGCTCCAGGCAGGCTCACGCCCAGACCCTTCTGCGCACACCGCCGCGACCCTCCTACTCGTCAAGGCTTCATGGAGAACGGGAACTAAATCCCGTTCCTGCGCACTTGCCGTTGACGGCGGAGTATAGGCGCGACGCTTCAGCGCCATCCATTTTCAGGGCTAGTTGCTTCGGCAGGTGAGTTGTTACACACTCCTTAGCGGATTCCGACTTCCATGGCCACCGTCCTGCTGTCTTAAGCAACCAACGCCTTTCATGGTATCCCATAAGCGTCGACTTAGGCGCCTTAACTCTGCGTTTGGTTCATCCCACAGCGCCAGTTCTGCTTACCAAAATTGGCCCACTTGGCACTCTGATCCAAGAAAAATTTTATCAATTTATATCTCGTGGCTTCATGAAAATTCAAGCAAGCCAGAGATCTCACCCATTTAAAGTTTGAGAATAGGTTGAGGTCGTTTCGGCCCCAAGGCCTCTAATCATTCGCTTTACCAGATGAGACTCGTTATGCGTTCGAGTCGAGTGCCAGCTATCCTGAGGGAAACTTCGGAGGGAACCAGCTACTAGATGGTTCGATTAGTCTTTCGCCCCTATACCCAGTTCCGACGATCGATTTGCACGTCAGAATCGCTACGGACCTCCATCAGGGTTTCCCCTGACTTCGTCCTGACCAGGCATAGTTCACCATCTTTCGGGTCCCAACGTGTACGCTCTAGGTGCGCCTCTTCTCGCAATGAGAACGAGACGCCCCGGGAGTGCGAGGCCTAATCGTAACGAGGCCCATCCTCCCTTAGTCGACTTCACGGACGACTTTCACTTTCATTTCGCCTTTAGGTTTATCAAATCCCAATGACTCGCGTACATGTTAGACTCCTTGGTCCGTGTTTCAAGACGGGTCCCGAGAGTACCCAAAGCAATAGCGTCGCCGACCGGTAATTCAAAGTTTGGCCAGTCCAAGGACTCCGCCTGCCAACAGCCCGCCAGGCCCGGTTACGGCGCTAAGTCCGTACATCCGGTATCTAGACTGGAACGAGCTTGCGGCGGTCCTGGACGCAGTGCGTTCGAGAATTTTGCGGCCCGATACCGTCTGAGTACCGTCGCGCAGTCGGCCGGGCATCCAAGGGGCTGTCATCGTACGCTAAAAGCGACGGACAGTCTTCGCCTCGGGCCTTAGACCGACACGCAACGGGTCGCGACGTTCTACTAGGGGAGAAGTGCACGACTACATAGCCGGAACATTCGCCGCGGGTGGTGTGCCCACGCCGATGGGAAACCCGCCGTAACGGGACCATCCGGGGCACTATCGCACCAACACGGGAGCCAGCTTCGTTGACGATGAATCTCCCCATTCGATCTTTTGGGTTTCTCGGGTTTACCCCTGAACGGTTTCACGTACTCTTGAACTCTCTCTTCAAAGTTCTTTTCAACTTTCCCTCACGGTACTTGTTCGCTATCGGTCTCGTGGTCATATTTAGCCTTAGATGGAGTTTACCACCCACTTAGGGCTGCACTCTCAAGCAACCCGACTCTAAGGAGAGATCCACCCGAGACGCGTACCGGTCGCTACGGGCCTGGCACCCTCTATGGGTAAGTGGCCCCATTCAAGATGGACTTGGACGCGATTCGATGTCTCGGGATAAACGGATCCTCCTGAACACTACATTTCCCAGCGGCGTTAACCGCGGGATTCAGTGCTGGGCTCATTCCTGTTCGCTCGCCGCTACTAAGGAAATCCTTGTTAGTTTCTTTTCCTCCGCTTATTAATATGCTTAAATTCAGCGGGTAATCTCGCCTGCTCTGAGGTCGTCGAAATTTTATTATTTCTTTTCAAAGTTATACCACAAACTGTACGCTCTTTTCGGGGTTTCGACACGTAATACGAAAGGTATATTAATACCAACGACGCACAGGGATTATGTCGTTCGATTTTTTCCTTGTATCGTTCGATAACCAACTATTTTTCTCTTTTCGGATCAACACAATATCGTCGACTACTCGAAGGTACGTACGAGCCAAAATGAAAGCTCGGTGTCTCCTCTCTCTTTTGTTCGACAAAAGAAAAAAGGCACTTAAAACGCCGCATATTCGGGCAGGCGGGACAACGACAAAAAAAAAAAACGACGACGACGACGTCCGGTTGTTCTCGACTCGCGTCGGAGTATATATGTATATATTATAATCGGATATATCTTTTTATCTATCCAGGGCGCGTTAAAACAAACGACGAGGAGAGACTACGACAACGAGGAGATAAAGGTCGGACACCTTTTCTTCTTACCCTCGGCGCGCTCTCGCACACGATCGTTTCATGTTTCTTTTGTCCCCTAAAGGATACATATACCGTTACAACATATTTACGTTCGAATATACACTCGACGGTCGATAAACCGTAAAGACGCATCGTCCGATACGTTTTTTCTTTTGCTGTCGCGTTCCGACGCAAAATCCCAAGAAAAGGGCGAGAATGCCAGAGACAGCCATGTAAACCATCGGTGACTTATCATGGTCCAGAGAATAAAGGGTTAAAGGAAAAAAGAAATCCCATTTTTAACGTGCGTGGTACACCTTCGTCGTGTATATATCGTTCGATGAAACCACGAGCGCACAAAAGGAGGAACAAAAGCGTTTCGAGATCGATCTTCGGTGTAAATGTCATTGTTCATTTGCGTTCGACCGTTGTTCGATAAAAGAAATTTAACACACGAACAACAATGAAGGGAGACTCTCGCAAGACGATCACCAAATAAGCGTTTATCGTTCGATCGGTCCGGGTTTTTCAACGTCCGTCCGGCACAATTATGCACTTCGAGGACTGGACGACCGGAACCCGTATTGGGATCGCGCGGTCTTCCGCTTCTAATCAACGACAACGAAGCGATCTGCGCTTGTAAATGTTAAAAAAAACGTGGCGAAGCTACGATCTCGTAATAATTTAACCGTGAAAGAGCTTCCGTCGCACGTTTATTTTTAACTTTTCCCCTCGTTGTATAAACTTTCGCACCGTCGAAAAAAAAATTCGACAATCATTTCAGACAACGTCGGGAGCGCGGAGAAACGCCGTAAACACGCTCTACTCTCGGCTTGCTTCCTTCAATTGGTGTCTAACAATTCTCTCGCAGGGCGAAGAATCATTTTCTCTCTCGTCTAAATATCCTTCTGTAGTTAGGTGTTTTCGACTCGGGAGCGCTCTTTCACGGGCGGTCGTATATGGTCTCTTTTAGGGGTTTAACTAGAAACCACGACTCACGCAAGCCGAGATAAGCGCATTCCGCCGAGAAGATCCTAAAAACTAAGAATTGCGAGATATACGAAAATGTTCTTCTGTCGCCTGTGAAAAAAATGAACACTAGCAAAGAGAGGGCGAGACACGAACGTTCCATTTAACATTCTCCGCGTCAAACGCCGACGAAATGTCCAACCATCGCTCGTACGTTTTCGCCAATTTCGCAAGTTGTTCTCTCTCTCGCGTTCGACCATCGGATCCCGCTCCGAAACGTTCGACTTTTCGGCGTTTAACAGTTTCGTTTTATCTAGTCGAACGACGAGCGGTACCGAAAAAAATTTAACAATGAAGAGAAAACCTTTTGCTGCTAAAGGCAAACGCAAGCAGTCTTTAGTTATATAAACGACCCTCAGCCAGGCGTGGTCCAGGAATTGTATCCGTGGACCGCAATGTGCGTTCGAAATGTCGATGTTCATGTGTCCTGCAGTTCACACGTTGACGCGCAATTAGCTGCGTTCTTCATCGACCCACGAGCCAAGTGATCCACCGTTCAGGGTAATCGTATAAAAATTTTTGTTCATATTTAACAACTCAGCGTCTGAAAACCAGTATGTACGTGATTTATTTAACCTGGTTTATAAATTCGTTCGATTGTCCATAGAATACTAACTCCAATCCAAGCGCAAGATCGAGTATCGGTATTCGGACGTCGTCCCGTCATAGCTCTGTTCACAGATTTACCCGAGCTGATTGATGATTAAGACGACACGATAACGTCCATGGACGGGTAAAGGACCGTATAAAACTACAGAACCGCCGATGAAACAACGCTCTGTGACGCATTTCTCTTCGTGCGGCGAGTTTTCAGTCCGTTCCGGGTGGTAAAGTCATTCAAAAACCGTGGAAAATACGAAACGCGCTGTCGCGCGTAACACAGAGTCTCCTGCTCGCTGCTTACATATATTGGACGTCTTGGCGGTATCGCGAGATTCAATACGGACACTCCATGGCCGGCGTCAGATCGGTCTACCAACGAAGGAGACTACGCTATCGTTTTCGCTTCTCAGCCGGTCCGTAAAGCGATACGTTACCATATCGTCCGTCGTAAGCAGGCGGACTCTCGTGAAGTTGCGACTTCGTTCGTCGAAGCGGTTTCGTGGTTCGATTTCCATCGGTTACCCGGACACCCCCCGCGTGAAAGCCTCCGTGTCACACTCTAAATTTCGTTTCTCGTTTAACACGAAATAGAGAGAGGCTAAAAGGGGGTGTTCCCTTTGGTCCAAAGACAAAATTTATAGAGAGAAAGAAAATAAAATGAGAGTCTCTCACGAAGCGGGCGAAAAAAAAAAAACAAGAAATTTAACAATTTTTTTTCGCAAACCCATGCATTTCGTTACCAAACGTCCCAAAATATTTCTTTATATTCTCTCTCGTGTTTTCACACGGGGTCGAGAGAGTACGCAACACGAATCAAGAATAAAAATTATAGAAAGGAAAGTCCGATAAGAATATTTCGAGATTCTTATAACCTTCACCTCTTCCTTACTTCTCCGAAATCTCTCCGCTTTCCTGGCGCGTATCTATTTAACAATTTCGATTC
>NW_027212700.1:0-12500 GCF_041682495.2 Bombus fervidus | reverse complement strand
TTTCAAAATTTTTTAGCCTCTCGACTGAAGGCGTTGTAACGAACAAGTTCGTTCAACACCACTATCTAATTCATTTTTAAAATAAATTTTATAAAACCTTTTTTGGCCCGTTTTAGAACGGTCGGTTTTATTCTATCCCTTTTTAATTTTTAGTAGCCTGTGCCGCTTGAGTCAGTACAACGTACACACCAAAGTGCATACGAGTCACCAGCCTCATGTTAAAGGTTCGTCGCATATGTGCCATTTGGTCTTAGACGCCGACACGCGACAATGCAGTGTGGAGAAAATCCTGCATCGATACCGAGAACACGAACAGTCGAGGCAACACGAAGTTACGCACGAGGAGCGGTGGACTAGTTCTCAACCGAGGTCATAGAATAGCCACGCGCCCGACTCTGTTCCGTCTGGTACGATCGGACCGAACGTCTCCTTATAGGTACCGAACGGCCGGCCGGATGGTCGGCGACGCCGGCCGTTACGCACGGGCGCTTACGATGCTAACGCGCGATCCGAACGTGCCAATTCGAAAGTGCGGTAAAACTTAGCGCGAAAAAATCGATTTTTCAAAAAGTTGTCAAACACGCTAAAAAGTATACGGACGATGTTTTAACAATTATTTTACGAAATTTAATGACAAAATTAATCGAAAAAAAATTTTTTTTCCTTTTCTCGCCAAAATAAATACCAAACGAATTTCTAACGTAATAAACGAGTAACAAATAACAGTATACGTCCAAATAACATACAAGAATCGAGAAAATATTTATATTTTTTCAAAAAATTGAGCAAAAATCTCTCCGCATAGTCGGTTCGGTGCCGAGTCCGAACGTACCAAAGTCCCTCCGGCATAGTCGGTTCGGTGAATCGACGACTGACAACCTATATAAAAAACGATTAAAACCTATAGAATAACGTATCACTAGAACATTTATACCATTTTGGCACGTTCGGATTCATAATTAACGAAATTATCGAAAATTTTTCATTGCGCATAGTCGGTTCGGTGAAAAGGTGACTGACAACCTATATTAAAAATGATTAAAACGTATAGAATAACGCACTACTAGAACATTTATACCATTTTGGCACGTTCGGATTCATAATTAACGAAATTATCCAAAATTTTTCGTTCCGCATAGTCGGTTCGGTGAAACGATGACTGACAACCTATATAAAAAACGATTAAAACCAATAGAATAACGTATTACTAGAACATTTATACAATTTTGGCACGTTCGGATTCATAAATAACAAAATTATTGAAAATTTTTCGTTCCGCATAGTCGGTTCGGTGGACCGTCTGATGCGAGACAATGTCCCACCGGCATAGTCGGTTCGGTGAATCGACGACTGACAACCTATATAAAAAACGATTAAAACCTATAGAATAACGTATCACTAGAACATTTATACCATTTTGGCACGTTCGGATTCATAATTAACGAAATTATCGAAAATTTTTCATTGCGCATTGTCGGTTCGATGAAAAGGTGACTGACAACCTATATTAAAAATGATTAAAACGTATAGAATAACGCACTACTAGAACATTTATACCATTTTGGCACGTTCGGATTCATAATTAACGAAATTATCCAAAATTTTTCGTTCCGCATAGTCGGTTCGGTGAAACGATGACTGACAACCTATATAAAAAACGATTAAAACCAATAGAATAACGTATTACTAGAACATTTATACAATTTTGGCACGTTCGGATTCATAAATAACAAAATTATTGAAAATTTTTCATTGCGCATAGTCGGTTCGGTGAAAAGGTGACTGACAACCTATATTAAAAATGATTAAAACGTATAGAATAACGCACTACTAGAACATTTATACCATTTTGGCACGTTCGGATTCATAATTAACGAAATTATCCAAAATTTTTCGTTCCGCATAGTCGGTTCGGTGAAACGATGACTGACAACCTATATAAAAAACGATTAAAACCAATAGAATAACGTATTACTAGAACATTTATACAATTTTGGCACGTTCGGATTCATAAATAACAAAATTATTGAAAATTTTTCGTTCCGCATAGTCGGTTCGGTGGACCGTCTGATGCGAGACAATGTCCCACCGGCATAGTCGGTTCGGTGAATCGACGACTGACAACCTATATAAAAAACGATTAAAACCTATAGAATAACGTATCACTAGAACATTTATACCATTTTGGCACGTTCGGATTCATAATTAACGAAATTATCGAAAATTTTTCATTGCGCATTGTCGGTTCGATGAAAAGGTGACTGACAACCTATATTAAAAATGATTAAAACGTATAGAATAACGCACTACTAGAACATTTATACCATTTTGGCACGTTCCTATTCATGATTAACGAAATTATCGAAAATTTTTCATTGCGCATAGTCGGTTCGGTGAAACGGTGACTGACAACCTATATTAAAAATGATTATAACGTATAGAATAACGTATCACTAGAACATTTATACAATTTTGGCACGTTCGGATTCATAAATAACAAAATTATTGAAAATTTTTCGTTCCGCATAGTCGGTTCGGTAGGCCGTCCGACCGGGACCAAGTCCTTCCGGCATAGTCGGTTCGGTGAAACGATGACTGACAACCTATATTAAAAACGATTAAAACCTATAGAATAACGTATTACTGGAACATTTCTACCACCTCGGCACGCTCGGATTCATAAATAACAAAATTATTGAGAATTATTCGTTCCGCATAGTCGGTTCGGTGAAACGATGACTGACAACCTATATTAAAAACGATTAAAACCTATAGAATAACGTATTACTGGAACATTTATACAATTTTTGCACGTTCGGATTCATAAATAACAAAATTATTGAAAATTATTCGTTCCGCATAGTCGGTTCGGTGAAACGATGACTGACAACCTATATTAAAAACGATTAAAACCTATAGAATAACGTATTACTGGAACATTTATACAATTTTTGCACGTTCGGATTCATAAATAACAAAATTATTGAAAATTATTCGTTCCGCATAGTCGGTTCGGTGAAACGATGACTGACAACCTATATTAAAAACGATTAAAACCTATAGAATAACGTATTACTGGAACATTTATACAATTTTTGCACGTTCGGATTCATAAATAACAAAATTATTGAAAATTATTCGTTCCGCATAGTCGGTTCGGTGAAACGATGACTGACAACCTATATTAAAAACGATTAAAACCTATAGAATAACGTATTACTGGAACATTTATACAATTTTTGCACGTTCGGATTCATAAATAACAAAATTATTGAAAATTATTCGTTCCGCATAGTCGGTTCGGTGAAACGATGACTGACAACCTATATTAAAAACGATTAAAACCTATAGAATAACGTATTACTGGAACATTTATACAATTTTTGCACGTTCGGATTCATAAATAACAAAATTATTGAAAATTATTCGTTCCGCATAGTCGGTTCGGTGAAACGATGACTGACAACCTATATTAAAAACGATTAAAACCTATAGAATAACGTATTACTGGAACATTTATACAATTTTTGCACGTTCGGATTCATAAATAACAAAATTATTGAAAATTATTCGTTCCGCATAGTCGGTTCGGTGGGCCGTCCGAGCACGACCAAGTCCGTCCGGCATAGTCGGTTCGGTGAAACGATGACTGACAACCTATACTAAGAACGATTAAAACCAATAGAATAACGTATTACTAGAACGTTTATACAACTTTGGCACGTTCGGATTCATAAATAACAAAATTATTGAGAATTATTCGTTCCGCATAGTCGGTTCGGTGAAACGATGATTGACAACCTGTATAAAAATTGTTCATAACCGATAAAGTAACGTATTTCTAGCACCGATATACCGTTTCGGCACTTTCGGATACATAATTAACGAAATTATCGAAAATTTTTCATTCCGCATAGTCGGTTCGGTGAAACGATGACTGACAACCTATAATAAAAACGATTAAAACCTATCGAATATCGTATGACTAGAAGATTTATACCGCTTTGACACGTTCGGATTAATAAATAACAAAATTATTGAAAATTATTCGTTCCGCATAGTCGGTTCGGTGGGCCGTCCGAGCACGACCAAGTCCGTCCGGCATAGTCGGTTCGGTGAAACGATGACTGACAACCTATACTAAGAACGATTAAAACCAATAGAATAACGTATTACTAGAACGTTTATACAACTTTGGCACGTTCGGATTCATAAATAACAAAATTATTGAGAATTATTCGTTCCGCATAGTCGGTTCGGTGAAACGATGATTGACAACCTGTATAAAAATTGTTCATAACCGATAAAGTAACGTATTTCTAGCACCGATATACCGTTTCGGCACTTTCGGATACATAATTAACGAAATTATCGAAAATTTTTCATTCCGCATAGTCGGTTCGGTGAAACGATGACTGACAACCTATAATAAAAACGATTAAAACCTATCGAATATCGTATGACTAGAAGATTTATACCGCTTTGACACGTTCGGATTAATAAATAACAAAATTATTGAAAATTATTCGTTCCGCATAGTCGGTTCGGTGGGCCGTCCGAGCACGACCAAGTCCGTCCGGCATAGTCGGTTCGGTGAAACGATGACTGACAACCTATACTAAGAACGATTAAAACCAATAGAATAACGTATTACTAGAACGTTTATACAACTTTGGCACGTTCGGATTCATAAATAACAAAATTATTGAGAATTATTCGTTCCGCATAGTCGGTTCGGTGAAACGATGATTGACAACCTGTATAAAAATTGTTCATAACCGATAAAGTAACGTATTTCTAGCACCGATATACCGTTTCGGCACTTTCGGATACATAATTAACGAAATTATCGAAAATTTTTCATTCCGCATAGTCGGTTCGGTGAAACGATGACTGACAACCTATAATAAAAACGATTAAAACCTATCGAATATCGTATGACTAGAAGATTTATACCGCTTTGACACGTTCGGATTAATAAATAACAAAATTATTGAAAATTATTCGTTCCGCATAGTCGGTTCGGTGGGCCGTCCGAGCACGACCAAGTCCGTCCGGCATAGTCGGTTCGGTGAAACGATGACTGACAACCTATACTAAGAACGATTAAAACCAATAGAATAACGTATTACTAGAACGTTTATACAACTTTGGCACGTTCGGATTCATAAATAACAAAATTATTGAGAATTATTCGTTCCGCATAGTCGGTTCGGTGAAACGATGATTGACAACCTGTATAAAAATTGTTCATAACCGATAAAGTAACGTATTTCTAGCACCGATATACCGTTTCGGCACTTTCGGATACATAATTAACGAAATTATCGAAAATTTTTCATTCCGCATAGTCGGTTCGGTGAAACGATGACTGACAACCTATAATAAAAACGATTAAAACCTATCGAATATCGTATGACTAGAAGATTTATACCGCTTTGACACGTTCGGATTAATAAATAACAAAATTATTGAAAATTTTTCGTTCCGCATAGTCGGTTCGGTGGGCCGTCCGAGCACGACCAAGTCCTTCCGGCATAGTCGGTTCGGTGAAACGATGACTGACAACATATATAAAAAACGATCAAAACCTATAGAATAACGTATTGCTAGAACATTTATACCACTTTGGCACGTTCGGATTCATTATTAACGTAATTATCGAAATTTTTTCATTCCGCATTGTCGGTTCGGTGAAACGATGATTGACAACCTATATAAAAATTGCTCAAAACCAATAAAGTAACGTATATCTAGCACCGCTATACCGTTTCGGCACGTTCGGATTCATAAATGTCGAAATTAACGGAGAAACATCGTTCCGCATAGTCGGTTCGGTGAACCGATGACTGACAACGCATATAAAAAACACTTAGAATCGATGCCGTAGCCGATTTCTATTGCCGCTAGAACGTTTTGGTACGTCCGAATTCAATATCGTAGAAATCATCCACGAAACTCTGTTCCGCATAGTCGGTTCGGTGGACCGTCCGAGTGCGACCAAGTCCCTCCGGCATAGTCGGTTCGGTGGATCGGCTACTGACAACCTATTGAATTATTGCTTAGAATAGATAAAGTAACGTATTTCTAGTGTCCCTATACCGTTTTGGCACGTTCGGATGCACTATTGTAGATATTATCGATAAAACTCCGTTCCGCTTAGTCGGTTCGGTGAACCGATGACCGACAACGCATAGAAAAATCACTCAGTATCGATACTGTAACAGATTTCTATTACCGCCATAACGTTTTTGTACGTTCGAATTCAAAATGGTAGAAATTATCGACGAAACTCCGTTCCGCTTAGTCGGTTCGGTACGGAGCGCAACCGCGACGATGTCCCCCCGGCATAGTCGGTTCGGTGGATCGGCTACTGACAACCTATTGAATTAATGCTCAGAATCGATGCAGTAACGTATTTCTAGCATTCCTATACCGTTTTGGCACGTTCGGATCCACTATTGTACATATTATCGACAAAACTCCGTTCCGCTTAGTCGGTTCGGTGAACCGATGACCGACAACGCATAGAAAAATCACTCAGTATCGATACTGTAACGGATTTCTATTACCGCCATAACGTTTTTGTACGTTCGAATTCAAAATGGTAGAAATTATCGACGAAACTCCGTTCCGCTTAGTCGGTTCGGTACGGAGCGCAACCGCGACTATGTCCCCCCGGCATAGTCGGTTCAGTGGATCGGCTACTGACAACCTATTGAATTAATGCTCAGAATCGATGCAGTAACGTATTTCTAGCATTCCTATACCGTTTTGGCACGTTCGGATCCACTATTGTAGATATTATCGATAAAATTCCGTTCCGCTTAGTCGGTTCGGTGAACCGATGACTGACAACGCATAGAAGAAACACTTAGAATCGATACTGTAACGGATTTCTATTTCCCCCCATAACGTTTTTGTACGTTCGAATTCAAAATGGTAGAAATTATCGACGAAACTCCGTTCCGCTTAGTCGGTTCGGTACGGAGCGCAACCGCGACTATGTCCCCCCGGCATAGTCGGTTCGGTGGATCGGCTACTGACAACCTATTGAATTAATGCTCAGAATCGATGCAGTAACGTATTTCTAGCATTCCTATACCGTTTTGGCACGTTCGGATCCACTATTGTAGATATTATCGATAAAATTCCGTTCCGCTTAGTCGGTTCGGTGAACCGATGACTGACAACGCATAGAAGAAACACTTAGAATCGATACTGTAACGGATTTCTATTTCCCCCCATAACGTTTTTGTACGTTCGAATTCAAAATGGTAGAAATTATCGACGAAACTCCGTTCCGCTTAGTCGGTTCGGTACGGAGCGCAACCGCGACTATGTCCCCCGGGCATAGTCGGTTCGGTGGATCGGCTACTGACAACCTATTGAATTAATGCTTAGAATAGATAAAGTAACGTATTTCTAGCATTCCTGTACCAGTTTGGCACGTTCGGGTGCGCAATTGTTCGAGTTATCGACGAAACTCCGTTCCGCATAGTCGGTTCGGTGCGTCGTTTACATTTTCTAAGTCCTGGCCGCGTATTGCTTTCTCATTTCCAAAGTCCTGGCCGCGTATTGCTTTCTCATTTCCATAGTCCTGGCCGCGTATTGCTTTCTCATTTCCAAAGTCCTGGCCGCGTATTGCTTTCTCATTTCCAAAGTCCTGGCCGCGTATTGCTTTCTCATTTCCAAAGTCCTGGCCGCGTATTGCTTTCTCATTTTCAATGTCCTGGCCGCGTATTGCTTTCCGTCTTTCTAACATCCGACCGTGTAGTACTTAGCATTTTCGAAGTCTCAGCCGCGTTATGAGATTTATTTTTTTAAGTCCGCCGGCGCTCATGGCTTTATTTTTTTCTCTACGCGCGCGCGCGTGCCTTTCTATTTTTTTTCTAAGTCCAACGGCGTATTGCTTTCAAAAAATTTTCTTCGCGCTTCGCGCGAACGAGGAACAAAAAAAAAATTTTTTTTTCCTCTCCTCTCACTTACTTTCCTTGCCTTTCCCCCCCCTTCTTCACCCTTTTCTTCACACTTTCGCTCTCTATATAATATATATATTATTATGTCTAATAATATAATCAACTATTATTTATTATATTAATATTATAATATAATATAATTTATAAGTGTGATGTTAAAACCTCATTCACACTCTCAAACTTATAATTAATTTGATCTCTCCAACACTTTTATTAGGGGCCTTTCTCCTCAAATCGTAATGTTCCACTGTAACATCGTGGACATAGATACTGAGGATAGACCACGGAGAGATCATATATTTCTGACACTTCTTGTATTAGAAACTTTGCGTTTCGTTGCTTTCGCAGATGTTCGTCGTCCACATCTTGTTGTGCGAGTCGCATATCTCAACCTTCGTTCTTTAATTCTCACAAAGTTGTACGAAGTCGCGAAATAAACATGTATCTCGCATTCGTACGAGAGGTGTCTGGCCTTCCTCAGAACACCTCTCTCTTTATTAGTACGATCTAAGTATATATCTCGTGTGTCTCGTGCCGAAGTCCAGAAAAATTTCTATAAACTTTGCCTTTTTTCCATACGGCAGACACATTTTTGCTTAGGACACCTCTATTTTGCTTTGCAAAATTTTATATAACTTTATTTTGGGGACGTAATCTTAGCATGTATTATTCGATGTATTTTAACATCAGTTACTTCTCGTCATTCGCCACAGTTCTGCTTTTTACCACACTTTGGGTCCTTTTCAACCCGCGGTAACATTTGGCGGAGAGCGACGCTGCCCCATCGTCCGGCATGTTCGGACCGTCGTCTCCCATATAGATACCGAACGGCCGTCCAAATGGTCGGCGACGCCGGCTCTTACGCACTGAACCTTATAGTGAAAAAGTGCGATTTTTGCTCAACTTTTCAAAAGTCGATTTTTACTTTAAAAATTTTACGAACTTCCCAACTTACGTTGTCGTTCGTCATATTTCCATGCACCACCAATTGCCATTTCATATCATTTCTCATGGTACGAAAGTATCGAAGTAAAAATACTTAGTCTTTCGTACGAGAGAAATTTTGCCTTAGGACACCTTCACAGTTCGTGTAAAATTTCATTAATTTTACTTTGAACATAATTCTAGTTTATGTCAGATCGATGCATTTTAGCAACGATTATTCGTACTTGCCAAAGTTCCGCTTATACGTATATTGGGTCTGTTTGACCCGCGGTAACTTATGGCGGAGAACGACGCTGCCCCATCGTCCGGTATGTTCGGACCGTCGTCTCCCATATAGATACCGAACGGCCGTCCAAATGGTCGGCGACGCCGGCTCTTACGCACTGAACCTTATAGTGAAAAAGTGCGATTTTTACTCAACTTTTCAAAAGTCGATTTTTACTTTAAAAATTTTACGAACTTCCCAACTTACGTTGTCGTTCGTCATATTTCCATGCACCACCAATTGTCATTTCATATCATTTCTCATGGTACGAAAGTATCGAAGTAAAAATACTTAGTCTTTCGTACGAGAGAAATTTTGCCTTAGGACACCTTCAGTTCGTGTAAAATTTCATTAATTTTACTTTGAACATAATTCTAGTTTATGTCAGATCGATGCATTTTAGCAACGATTATTCGTACTTGCCAAAGTTCCGCTTATACGTATATTGGGTCTTTTTGACCCGCGGTAACTTTTGGCGGAGAACGACGCTGCCCCATCGTCCGGTATGTTCGGACCGTCGTCTCCCATATAGATACCGAACGGCCGGCCGGATGGTCGGCGACGCCGGCCGTTACGCACGGGCGCTTACGATGCTAACGCGCGATCCGAACGTGCCAATTCGAGAGTGCGGTAAAACTTAGCGTGAAAAAATCGATTTTCCAAAAAGTTGTAAAACACGTTTAAAATGATGATAAATGAATTCGTGTATAAAAAATTTTTTTTTTCGGTAGAAATTGAGAAAAAACCGCTCCGCATAGTCGGTTCGGTGAAACGATGACTGATAACCCATTAAAATAATGATCAGACCTGTTAGAGCATTGTATTCTTAGTACTCCTATATGGTTTTGGTACGTTCGGATTCATAAATGAGGAAGTTATTAATAATAAATCGTTCCGCATAGTCGGTTCGGTGAAACAATGACTGATAACCCATTAAAATAATGATCAGACCTGTTAGAGCATTGTATTCTTAATACTCCTATATGGTTTTGGCACGTTCGGATTCATAAATGAGGATGTTATTAATAAGAAATCGCTCCGCATAGTCGGTTCGGTGAAACAATGACTGATAACCCATTAAAATAATGATCAGACCTGTTAGAGCATTGTATTCTTAGTACTCCTATATGGTTTTGGCACGTTCGGATTCATAAATGAGGAAGTTATTAATAATAAATCGTTCCGCATAGTCGGTTCAGCGGTGAGTTCGTGCACGACTAAGTCCCACCGGCATAGTCGGTTCGGTCAAACTATGACTGACAACCCATTCCAAAAACGATTGGACTCGTTAGAGCAGTGTACTCTTAGTACTCCTATATGGTTTTGGCACGTTCGGATTCATAAATGAGGATGTTATTAATAAGAAATCGCTCCGCATAGTCGGTTCGGTGAAACAATGACTGATAACCCATTAAAATAATGATCAGACCTGTTAGAGCATTGTATTCTTAATACTCCTATATGGTTTTGGCACGTTCGGATTCATAAATGAGGATGTTATTAATAATAAATCGTTCCGCATAGTCGGTTCAGCGGTGAGTTCGTGCACGACTAAGTCCCACCGGCATAGTCGGTTCGGTCAAACTATGACTGACAACCCATTCCAAAAACGATTGGACTCGTTAGAGCAGTGTACTCTTAGTACTCCTATATGGTTTTGGCACGTTCGGATTCATAAATGAGGATGTTATTAATAAGAAATCGCTCCGCATAGTCGGTTCGGTGAAACAATGACTGATAACCCATTAAAATAATGATCAGACCTGTTAGAGCATTGTATTCTTAATACTCCTATATGGTTTTGGCACGTTCGGATTCATAAATGAGGATGTTATTAATAATAAATCGTTCCGCATAGTCGGTTCAGCGGTGAGTTCGTGCACGACTAAGTCCCACCGGCATAGTCGGTTCGGTCAAACTATGACTGACAACCCATTCCAAAAACGATTGGACTCGTTAGAGCAGTGTATTCTTAGTACTCCTATATGGTTTTGGTACGTTCGGATTCATAAATGAGGAAGTTATTAATAATAAATCGTTCCGCATAGTCGGTTCAGCGGTGAGTTCGTGCACGACTAAGTCCCACCGGCATAGTCGGTTCGGTCAAACTATGACTGACAACCCATTCCAAAAACGATTGGACTCGTTAGAGCAGTGTACTCTTAGTACTCCTATATGGTTTTGGCACGTTCGGATTCATAAATGAGGATGTTATTAATAAGAAATCGCTCCGCATAGTCGGTTCGGTGAAACAATGACTGATAACCCATTAAAATAATGATCAGACCTGTTAGAGCATTGTATTCTTAATACTCCTATATGGTTTTGGCACGTTCGGATTCATAAATGAGGATGTTATTAATAATAAATCGTTCCGCATAGTCGGTTCAGCGGTGAGTTCGTGCACGACTAAGTCCCACCGGCATAGTCGGTTCGGTCAAACTATGACTGACAACCCATTCCAAAAACGATTGGACTCGTTAGAGCAGTGTATTCTTAGTACTCCTATATGGTTTTGGTACGTTCGGATTCATAAATGAGGAAGTTATTAATAATAAATCGTTCCGCATAGTCGGTTCAGCGGTGAGTTCGTGCACGACTAAGTCCCACCGGCATAGTCGGTTCGGTCAAACTATGACTGACAACCCATTCCAAAAACGATTGGACTCGTTAGAGCAGTGTACTCTTAGTACTCCTATATGGTTTTGGCACGTTCGGATTCATAAATGAGGATGTTATTAATAAGAAATCGCTCCGCATAGTCGGTTCGGTGAAACAATGACTGATAACCCATTAAAATAATGATCAGACCTGTTAGAGCATTGTATTCTTAATACTCCTATATGGTTTTGGCACGTTCGGATTCATAAATGAGGATGTTATTAATAATAAATCGTTCCGCATAGTCGGTTCAGCGGTGAGTTCGTGCACGACTAAGTCCCACCGGCATAGTCGGTTCGGTCAAACTATGACTGACAACCCATTCCAAAAACGATTGGACTCGTTAGAGCAGTGTATTCTTAGTACTCCTATATGGTTTTGGTACGTTCGGATTCATAAATGAGGAAGTTATTAATAATAAATCGTTCCGCATAGTCGGTTCAGCGGTGAGTTCGTGCACGACTAAGTCCCACCGGCATAGTCGGTTCGGTCAAACTATGACTGACAACCCATTCCAAAAACGATTGGACTCGTTAGAGCAGTGTACTCTTAGTACTCCTATATGGTTTTGGCACGTTCGGATTCATAAATGAGGATGTTATTAATAAGAAATCGCTCCGCATAGTCGGTTCGGTGAAACAATGACTGAT
>NW_027212699.1:17500-22500 GCF_041682495.2 Bombus fervidus | reverse complement strand
CGCTGCGTACGGCCTTAGATGGTCGTACGTAGCGATTTTTTTTCCTTTAAATCAATTTTCGTCGAGTGCGATTCAAAAGCAATACGCCGCTGGACTTTGTCGTTGGCATAAAAAAAAAAGCAATACGCCGCTGGACTTTGTCGTTTTCAAGCAAAAACCAATACTCCGCTGGAATCGACAATTTAATTCCAAACACAATTTCGCTACGTACGGCCGTCGATGCGAACGATGGTCGTACGTAGCGATTTTTTTTTCCTTTAAATCCAATAGAGATAACGTCTCGAGGGCGTGCCCGGGCGCCACTCCCCCCCCCCCAACCCCCCGCATCGCGGGTCAGCGCCGGGGTACGTACGATATTCTTAAGGTACGTACGTACGTACGTACGAACGACGACGATATTCGTACGGCGAGACGCGCGCTCGCTCCTCTTTTACTTTTCGTTCTCTCGTTTTTTCCTTCTTTCACCATCGACCAAACCGCTCTCGATCGATCCAAGAAACGAGACGAAAGTAACGAAAAATTAACGTAACGAAAATATACCGTGGACGTACGAAGTAACGGTCGCGATCGTTGCTCGCTCGCTGCGCTCGCTCGAACTTATACTAGCCCAACCCAAAACCGATCCCGCCAGTTTCTCCGATTTTAAGAGAAATCGAGGAACGAACGCGAAAAAGGGATTGGTTTTGGGTTGGGCTAGTTTTTTTTTCGAGCGAGCGCAGCGAGCGAGCAACGCTCGAGAGCCCGTCTGACTTTGAAAAATTTTCGTACCGAACGGTTATTTCCAGTTATTTCGCTTAAAAGCGTTGTGATGCGTATATATTTTTACATAAATGGGAATATCATGTATTCCTACGTCGGGATTAAGCGTTTATTTCGTCCCGAGAACTTTAAAAAAAATTTTTAAATCGAACCGTTTTTTCGAATTTTTTCGCTTAAAAGCGTTACAAGGTGCTAATATTTGTGCATAAATCGCTTTAAAATGACGTTTTACATCGGGATTAAGGGTTTATTTCGTCCCCGAAAGGTGCCGTAAAAAATTTACGATCGCGCCCGAGACGTTGGAACTTAGTCTCATTCTCGAGCGGTACGTTGGGACTTAGAAAAATTTTCGACCGAAAAGTTATTTCGAGTTATCTCGCTTAAAAGCGTTGTAAGGTGTGAATATTTTTATAGAAATCGTTATGGTTCGACGAATTCTAGTCGAACGTAACGATTTCGTTTTATTTTTTTAAAAATTGCCCCTTCCGGACCGACATGACCGGGCGGTTGGCACTTCGTCGATCCCCCGGCCGGTACGTAGGGACTTAGAAAAATTCCGGTCCAAAAAGTTATTTCGAGTTATTTCGCTAAAAAGCGTTACGAGGTATGAATATTTTTATATAAATGGGAATATTATGTATTTCTACGTCGGGATTAAGCGTTTATTTCGTCCCGAGAACGTTAAAAAAAAATTTTTAATCGAACCGTTTTTTCGAATTTTTTCGCTTAAAAGCGTTATAAGGTGCGAATATTCTTGCATAAATCGCTTTAGAATGACGTTTTACATCGGGATTAAGGGTTTATTTCGTCCCCGCAAGGTGCCGTAAAAAATTTACGATCGCGCCCGAGACGTTGGAACTTAGTCTCATTCTCGAGCGGTACGTAGGGACTTGGAAAAATTCCGGTCCAAAAAGTTATTTCGAGTTATTTCGCTTAAAAGCGTTATAAGGTATGAATATTTTTATAGAAATCGTTACGGTTCGACGAATTCTAGTCGAACGTAACGATTTCGTTTTATTTTTTTTAAAAATTGCCCCCTCCGGACCGACATGACCGGGAGGTTGGCACTTCGTCGATCCCCCGGCCGGGACGTAGGGACTTAGAAAAATTCCGGTCCAAAAAGTTATTTCGAGTTATTTCGCTAAAACGCGTTATGATGCGTATATATTTTTACATAAATAGCAATATTATGTATTTCTACGTCGGGATTAAGCGTTTATTTCGTCCCGAGAACTTTAAAAAAAAATTTTTAATCGAACCGTTTTTTCGAATTTTTTCGCTTAAAAGCGTTATAAGGTGCGAATATTCTTGCATAAATCGCTTTAAAATGACGTTTTACGTCGGGATTAAGCGTTTATTTCGTCGCTGGAAAGTTATATAAAAAAAGTACGAACTCGTCCGGGACGTTGGAACTTAGTCTCATTCTGGACCGGTACGTTGGGACTTAGAAAAATTTTCGACCGAAAAGTTTTTTCGAGTTATTTCGTTAAAAAGCGTTATGAGGTATGAATATTTTTATATAAATCGCTATATTATTATATTTTACGTCGGGATTAAACGTTTATTTGGTCCTGAAAACGTTAAAAAAAAATAGTGGACCGACGCGACTCGGCCCGTCGGACTTTGTCATACTCTCCACCGGTACGTAGGGACTTAGAAAAATTTTCGACCGAAAAGTTTTTTCGAGTTATTTCGCTTAAAAGTGTTATAAGGTATGAATATTTTTATATAAATCGCTATATTATTATATTTTACGTCGGGATTAAACGTTTATTTCGTCCCGAAAACGTTAAAAAAAAATTTTTAATCGAACCGTTTTTTCGAATTTTTTCGCTTAAAAGCGTTATAAGGTGCGAATATTCTTGCATAAATCGCTTTAAAATGACGTTTTACGTCGGTATTAAGCGTTTATTTCGTCGCTGAAAAGTTATATAAAAAAAGTATGATCGCGCCCGGGACGTTGGAACTTAGTCTCATTCTGGACCGGTACGTAGGGACTTAGAAAAATTTTCGACCGAAAAGTTTTTTCGAGTTATTTCGCTTAAAAGTGTTATAAGGTATGAATATTTTTATATAAATCGCTATATTATTGTATTTTACGTCGGGATTAAACGTTTATTTGGTCCCGAAAACGTTAAAAAAAAATAGTGGACCGACGCGACTCGGCCCGTCGGACTTTGTCATACTCTCCACCGGTACGTAGGGACTTAGAAAAATTTTCGACCGAAAAGTTTTTTCGAGTTATTTCGCTTAAAAGTGTTATAAGGTATGAATATTTTTATATAAATCGCTATATTATTATATTTTACGTCGGGATTAAACGTTTATTTCGTCCCGAAAACGTTAAAAAAAAATTTTTAATCGAACCGTTTTTTCGAATTTTTTCGCTTAAAAGCGTTATAAGGTGCGAATATTCTTGCATAAATCGCTTTAAAATGACTTTTTACGTCGGGATTAAGCGTTTATTTCGTCGCTGGAAAGTTATATAAAAAAAGTGCGAACTCGTCCGGGACGTTGGAACTTAGTCGCATTCTCGAGCGGTACGTAGGGACTTAGAAAAATTTCGGACCGAAAAGTTTTTTCGAGTTATTTCGTTAAAAAGCGTTATGAGGTATGAATATTTTTATATAAATCGCTATATTATTGTATTTTACGTCGGGATTAAACGTTTATTTCGTCCGTGGAAGGTTAAAAAAAAACGGACGGATACGACCGGGCCTTTGGAACTTTGTCTCATTCTGGACCGGTACGTTGGGACTTAGAAAAATTTCGGCCGGCGGAAAAGTCCGAAATACTTATTTCGAGTTATTTCGTTAAAAAGCGTTATAAGGTATAAATATTTTTGCGGAAACGGTTATATCTCTATTAAATACAACTGGATTAAACGTTTTTTCGAATTTTTTAAAAAATTTGTGTTCGACGAACTGACACGACTGCGATATTTGTTTAATTATTTCGTTAATTAACGTTGCAAGGTATATATTTTTTTGCATATTTCTCGTTGTTTCAACGTGTTCTAATCGATTAAGAACGTGGTTTTTGTCCGTATTCGTTAAAAGAGGTGGTTTACTGATGCGATTTTGAAAAAAAAAAAAAATTAAATTTTTCGATAAAAACTCGTTTAAAATATTAAAATAAGCGGTGCGTTAAAATATCTCGACGATAGGACGTTTTATAACGGTACTTTATTGGAACAAAGTGGTCGAGCGTTTCAGAGACTAAGTCCGACGGTACGTTGGGACTTAGAAAAATTTCGGCCGGCGGAAAAGTCCGAAAAGCTTATTTCGAGTTATTTCGTTAAAAAGCGTTATAAGGTATAAATATTTTTGCAGAAACGGTTATATCTCTATTAAATACAACTGGATTAAACGTTTTTTTCGAATTTTTTAAAAAATTAGTGTCCGTCGAACTGACACGACTGCGATATTTGTTTAATTTTTTCGTTAATTAACGTTGCAAGGTATATATTTTTTTGCATATTTCTCGTTGTTTTAACGTGTTCTAATCGATTAAGAACGTGGTTTTTGTCCGTATTCGTTAAAAGAGGTGGTTTACTGATGCGATTTTGAAAAAAAAAAAAAAATTAAATTTTTCGATAAAAACTCGTTTGAAATATTAAAATAAGCGGTGCGTTAAAATATCTCGACGATAGGATGTTTTCTAAGGGTAGTTTATTCGAAAAAAGTGGTCGAGCGTTTCAGAGACTAAGTCCGACGGTACGCTCTAACGGAGGTTTTACATGGTAAGCGCCCGGCCGCTGGCCCGGCCGGCGCCGACCGTCCGGCCGGCGCTTTGGTATCTATAAGAGACACGTCGAGTCGGACGGTCCGGACGGAACAGCGTCGAGCGCGTGGCTATTCTACGGCCTCGGTTGAGAATTCAGTCACCGCTCCTCGAGTCTTAGTGAACTTTTTTGCTATTTCTCGACTGTTCCTTCGTTCTCGTATCGACTCTTTCTCTACACTGCTGCGCCGCGGGTCGCTGTCCTGGACGTAATGACCAAATAACGTGGCAAGGTTCCCCTTAGTCGGGAAGCTGGATCCTGTATGCTCGCACTAACTTTAAAAAAAGTTAGGGCAGTGTGCTTGTTACTAACTGAGTATCAATTCATGCTGGTTCGGCAGAGACCGTTCCAAAACTTATGTTATAGCGTACGCAGTACGTTTTAAACATACGAAAGGCTAATGGGGAGCGTACTACCTTTTAGGAAGTGCGTTCTTTCTGATTGGAGAATATCAAAA
>NW_027212699.1:10000-15000 GCF_041682495.2 Bombus fervidus | reverse complement strand
CTCTCGATCATCGGGATGAAGAGATATACTTTTACACGAATAATTCGAGGCGCCTGCGTGAGGTCGTACACAGAAAGACCCGCCGTCTCCGAATAATATTATAACAAACGAAAAACTTAAAAATATTCTCGAGGCGCCTGCGTGAGGTCGTACACAGAAAGACCCGCCGTCTCCGAATAATATTATAACAAACGAAAAACTTAAAAAGATTCTCGAGGCGCTTGCGTGAGGTCGTACACAGAAAGACCCGCCGTCTCCGAATCCTATAACACGAAACCGCTACTATTAATAATAATAATAATAATAACGATATGTGAGGGAACTTGAGCTGAACACATATCGAAAAAACTAAAAGTTACAGTGGAAACCACGTGTAATGAGAAATGCGATCGAGGCGCCTGCGTGAGGTCGTACACAGAAAGACCCGCCGTCACGATCTCGTATTTCGTATTTGCATCGTGGAAATCCAACGAACGAACAATATAATATATAAACTAAAATCTCTAAAGTGCCTCGTGTCGGAGAGATCACTGCTCACACCTCTTCTATATTTCGTAGTTGCGTTGCGTAGGCCTCACCTCCTAGCAACGGGACATAAGGAAGACTGCTCTTTGGGATCGAACGAAGCGTCTATAACGAGTCGTCGACGAGAGCGAAAGAACGCGAATAGCGAGCCGCAGAAAAAAAGGATACCGAATTATATATCTTCGAAGGTTCTCTTCGAAGATCCATGGATACCTATATCTGCGCGTCTCCAGCTATCTCGCGCGTCTCTCCAAACTCTCGTCGTTCCTCGAAACGTGCTTCCTACCCAAAGGGCGTTCGTTCTTCCTATGTCGTTTCGTTGTCGTTCGTTTCAACGGCGAACGATATACGATGTTCGACAAAACGAAACCACGTTGTACGTTCGTACTCGTGGATCGGGTAACCTAGAACGAAAACGCATTGCGTGGATGTTGGCCCGAAAAGATATATACCAGTGCGAGTGATGGTAAAGAGTAACGATTCTTAACTAGACGAAGTTGGTTCGGAGGGGACCGCCGGCCGTCTCTCTATCCTCGCGAGTCTAATGCCTCGTTCCGTCGCTAGAGTTTTTCAAACTCTGCTTCTGGCTATCGGGAAGAATAGACCGCGCGCGCGAGGAAGAGGAAGGACGACCGTGCGCGTCCCATCGATTTTTTTTATTTTTACCTGAACCACCGAAGTCGATTCAGAGGGGACCGCCGGCCGTCTCTCTATCCTCGTTGTCGTGAGTCATATGCCTCGTTCCGTCGCTAGAGTTTTTCAAACTCTGCTTCTGGCTATCGGGAAGAAACGACCGCGCGAGGAAGACGACGACGACGACCGTGCGCGTCCCATCGAATTTTTTTTTATTTTTACCTGATCGACGGAAGTTTCGTCCGGTTCGTCTCTTTTACCATCGTCTCGTCGACCCGTTCAGAGGGGACCGCCTGTCCATATCCTCGTTGTCGTGAGTCATATGCCTCGTTCCGTCGCTAGAGTTTTTCAAACTCTGCTTCTGGATATCGGGAAGAAACGACCGCGCGAGGCCGATGGCTGCGAGTCCCATCGAATTTTTTTTAAACGCACGCACACACATACACCTGAACGGAGATGCGTTCCTTTTCGTCGCGATTTTTCGCGCTTTAGTCGTCGTTGTCGCCATCCGTTCGGAGGGGACCGCCGGCCGTCTCTCTATCCTCGTTGTCGAGAGTCTAATGCCTCGTTCCGTCGCTAGAGTTTTTCAAACTCTGCTTCTGGCTATCGGGAAGAAAAGACCGCGCGAGGAAGAGGAAGGACGACCGTGCGCGTCCCTTTCGAATTTTTTTTTATTTTTACCTGAGCGACCAAAGTGGATTCAGAGGGGACCGCCGGCCGTCTCTCTATCCTCGTTGTCGCGAGTCTAATGCCTCGTTCCGTCGCTAGAGTTTTTCAAACTCTGCTTCTGGCTATCGGGAAGAATAGACCGCGCGCGAGGAAGAGGAACGACGACCGTGCGCGTCCCATCGATTTTTTTTATTTTTACCTGAACCACCGAAGTCGATTCAGAGGGGATCGCCGGCCGTCTCTCTATCCTCGTTGTCGAGAGTCTAATGCCTCGTTCCGTCGCTAGAGTTTTTCAAACTCTGCTTCTGGCTATCGGGAAGAAACGACCGCGCGAGGAAGACTACGACCGTGCGCGTCCCATCGATTTTTTTTTACCCGAACGATGGAGATGCATATCGGCTGTTTGCTTCGAATAACTGGACGAGAGGAACGAACATATATATATATCATGGGCTAGCCACCGTGCGCTTTCTTCGCGAGATCGTGTGCTGTACAGAGGATTCAGAATCGGGTGTTATATCCCCGTCGTTTCCTGACGAACGGAGCTTCGATCTCGTTGGTTGTTATATATTATAATGCACTTTACGCCCGGTCGGCGGGCTGCGTGTGTCGTCGCGCAGTCCGTCCGATTTCGTTTTCGAACGTATTTTCGTGTCGTCAATCATATGGCGACTTCCGCGCGTTCGATTCCCGTTGGTCGGACGTTTGTCGGATATCGGCTTCTTTCGAACCGAGAATAAGAGTACAAAAACCTGAGTACACAAACAAAAATCCATGCATAAACGATTACCCTGAACGGTGGATCACTTGGCTCGTGGGTCGATGAAGAACGCAGCTAATTGCGCGTCAACGTGTGAACTGCAGGACACATGAACATCGACATTTCGAACGCACATTGCGGTCCACGGATACAATTCCTGGACCACGCCTGGCTGAGGGTTGCTCACGTAAACCTAAGACTGCTTGCGTTGCGTATCGTTGCTCTCGGTCCGTCTCTCTCTGTTCTTTCTTGCCTCGTCGACAGCCCGCCGTCGTTCGTTTTATCTTTAAACGAACGTTTCCGAGTCGGAGGACGAGCGCCAAGCAAAAGAATACGAATTAAAGAGCGGTCGAGGGCTCGTACGCGACGTACGAGCGATTGTTGGACGTTCGTCGGCGTTCGTCGCTGGATCGTGTGGAGACCGGCGTACGCATGCTCTCGATACAAATATATATGAAAAATCTATCGCGTTCACGGGAGACTCGCAAAACTACCTCCGTCTCTTCTCTGTCCCTTCTTGGCTTGACAACCCGCCGTCGTTCGTGTTTTACGAACGTTTCTGAGTCGGACGAAGCGCAAGAAGAAGGATACGAATTAAAAGAGCGCGGAGAGAACCGTCGTCGTCGACGCGGTTATCGAGATACACAGAGCGAGTTTTCTTCGTGGCCGATTTTTTTTTTCTTTTTGTATCAGCCTCTGCTACGTTTTGTTAGTCTTCGATAAGCACGAATGACCGCGCCCCCGACGTCGTCTTAAATGAATTTTTGGCGAGACTGAGAGAAAGCAAAAATATTTTTGAACAAAGTCAGTCGAGAGAGGAGAGAAAAGAGAACCAAGATATTAAAACCTAAACCTAAACTTGGTGGCGTAACGAAAAACTGTGTGCCTTAAAGAAACACAACCGTCTTTTCATCAAGATGTTTTTACTCGTACAGCCCCAGGGATCGAATACCCACTCCGTCTGTTCGTGCGGCAGAGATGTATTCTGCAGGCGCGAGACGACTGACGAGAAGACAACGAGGACCGTCGCATCGATGGGTCGTCGTTGCGTTTTTCATCCTCTGTGCTTTTTTCTGTTCTTCGTGAACCCAGAGAAAGCCGTAGATCCGGGAACGGACACACGAGATTTCTTCGAACGCTGATGACTTAGGGAGATGATCCCCAGCGTTGCGCGGAGATCGGAGAGTACGCGTACATGTATCGGGACGAATTTTTCCCCGTCGGTCGCGTATCTCTCTGCCCGCGCGCCTGGCCCAAAGCCACGTTCGTCGGAAATCAACGAAAAGTGTGTGTTACGATCTAGCGTGCGTCTACGATCGGCTATATTTAAGGGTGACGAAGAAGAGAAAAGCTCACGGTGTTGCGCAACGTTTCTGTACCCGATTTTAAGATGTGCATGTGAGTCCGTTACAAAGTTGTTCGGATCGTCGAAAATAGTCGTTTTCGTCGTCGTGCGAAAGAGAGAATAATCTCTGACATTGGCACGGAGAGATCGCGCAGAGGAAGAGAACGATCCTCTTTGGCGAGGCTCGAGAAAGACTAACGAAACTTGATTAGAGACGAGGTATACACGCGCCGTACGTACGACGTACGCGCGTGTGATTTTTTTTTGCTTTAAGGCGATTCGGCGCTCCGAGTTTTAGAGAAAAAGAGATCGTTGGTCATCCCATGTCTCTTCGTCGTCTATCGCTGGACCGCGCATCCTAACGTATCGCCGGTCGTCCAGTCCCCGAGTAATAAATTCACCCCGTTGTGTACGTCTCGCGCTCGCTTTTCCACTTGCGTGAGTTCCCGTGCGTTTTCGTCGTTGGTACAGAGCAAAGAAACCGATATGTTATATACATGTCGCGTGTTCGATCTCTGTGCCAGCAATAACAGGCGAAAACAAGGAACCGCTGGAATCGTCGAGAAGAGAGAAACGGCTACGGGAGATATATTATACATAACACGTGTATATATATATATATATATTATACAAAGAGGACGGGCGTTAAAAACCGGAGATCGTTACGGGTGTCTTGCGTGAGTCTTAGCTCGAACATGATACGACGAACGAAGTTTAAAAGGCACTTTGGCGAGATGCATAAAACGTTTCTCGATCGAGATAGAATATAAGGTTCTCGATTCTATTCGAATTAATTTTTTTTTTTATTTTTTTTTCTCTTTGAGGCGATTCTCGGAGAGAGAAATAAAAATAAAGACCCTCTGTCGCATTGTTATCAAACCGTCTTGCTTTTCTCGAATCGCGCCCACATGGCACGAAATTTTTTTTTCTTTGAAAAAAAAAAATTGTCACCGTGTCGTGACGTTGAAGCGACCTCAGAGTAGGCGAGATCACCCGCTGAATTTAAGCATATTACTAAGCGGAGGAAAAGAAACTAACAAGGATTTCCTTAGTAGCGGCGAGCGAACA
>NW_027212699.1:0-5000 GCF_041682495.2 Bombus fervidus | reverse complement strand
CCGGCAAAAGCAATACGCCGCTGGACTTTGAATTTTTATATGCCAGCAAAAGCAATACGCCGCTGGACTTTGAATTTTTTTATATGCCGGCAAAAGCAATACGCCGCTGGACTTTGAATTTTTATATGCCGGCAAAAGCAATACGCCGCTGGACTTTGAATTTTTTATATGCCGGCAAAAGCAATACGCCGCTGGACTTTGAATTTTTATATGCCAGCGAAAGCAATACGCCGCTGGACTTTGAATTTTTATATGCCGGCAAAAGCAATACGCCGCTGGACTTTGAATTTTTTAAGTATGCTTGAAAAAGCAATACGCCGCTGGACTTTGAATTTTTTTATATGCCGGCCAAAGCAATACGCCGCTGGACTTTGAATTTTTTATATGCCGGCAAAAGCAATACGCCGCTGGACTTTGAATTTTTATATGCCAGCGAAAGCAATACGCCGCTGGACTTTGAATTTTTATATGCCGGCAAAAGCAATACGCCGCTGGACTTTGAATTTTTTAAGTATGCCCGCAAAAGCAATACGCCGCTGGACTTTGTCGCGTGCGCTTGAAAAAGGAATTTCGCTGCGTACGGCCTTAGATGGTCGTACGTAGCGATTTTTTTTCCTTTAAATCAATTTTCGTCGAGTGCGATTCAAAAGCAATACGCCGCTGGACTTTGTCGTTGGCATAAAAAAAAAAGCAATACGCCGCTGGACTTTGTCGTTTTCAAGCAAAAACCAATACTCCGCTGGAATCGACAATTTAATTCCAAACACAATTTCGCTACGTACGGCCGTCGATGCGAACGATGGTCGTACGTAGCGATTTTTTTTTCCTTTAAATCCAATAGAGATAACGTCTCGAGGGCGTGCCCGGGCGCCACTCCCCCCCCCCCCAACCCCCCGCATCGCGGGTCAGCGCCGGGGTACGTACGATATTCTTAAGGTACGTACGTACGTACGTACGAACGACGACGATATTCGTACGGCGAGACGCGCGCTCGCTCCTCTTTTACTTTTCGTTCTCTCGTTTTTTCCTTCTTTCACCATCGACCAAACCGCTCTCGATCGATCCAAGAAACGAGACGAAAGTAACGAAAAATTAACGTAACGAAAATATACCGTGGACGTACGAAGTAACGGTCGCGATCGTTGCTCGCTCGCTGCGCTCGCTCGAACTTATACTAGCCCAACCCAAAACCGATCCCGCCAGTTTCTCCGATTTTAAGAGAAATCGAGGAACGAACGCGAAAAAGGGATTGGTTTTGGGTTGGGCTAGTTTTTTTTTCGAGCGAGCGCAGCGAGCGAGCAACGCTCGAGAGCCCGTCTGACTTTGAAAAATTTTCGTACCGAACGGTTATTTCCAGTTATTTCGCTTAAAAGCGTTGTGATGCGTATATATTTTTACATAAATGGGAATATCATGTATTCCTACGTCGGGATTAAGCGTTTATTTCGTCCCGAGAACTTTAAAAAAAATTTTTAAATCGAACCGTTTTTTCGAATTTTTTCGCTTAAAAGCGTTACAAGGTGCTAATATTTGTGCATAAATCGCTTTAAAATGACGTTTTACATCGGGATTAAGGGTTTATTTCGTCCCCGAAAGGTGCCGTAAAAAATTTACGATCGCGCCCGAGACGTTGGAACTTAGTCTCATTCTCGAGCGGTACGTTGGGACTTAGAAAAATTTTCGACCGAAAAGTTATTTCGAGTTATCTCGCTTAAAAGCGTTGTAAGGTGTGAATATTTTTATAGAAATCGTTATGGTTCGACGAATTCTAGTCGAACGTAACGATTTCGTTTTATTTTTTTAAAAAATTGCCCCTTCCGGACCGACATGACCGGGCGGTTGGCACTTCGTCGATCCCCCGGCCGGTACGTAGGGACTTAGAAAAATTCCGGTCCAAAAAGTTATTTCGAGTTATTTCGCTAAAAAGCGTTACGAGGTATGAATATTTTTATATAAATGGGAATATTATGTATTTCTACGTCGGGATTAAGCGTTTATTTCGTCCCGAGAACGTTAAAAAAAAATTTTTAATCGAACCGTTTTTTCGAATTTTTTCGCTTAAAAGCGTTATAAGGTGCGAATATTCTTGCATAAATCGCTTTAGAATGACGTTTTACATCGGGATTAAGGGTTTATTTCGTCCCCGCAAGGTGCCGTAAAAAATTTACGATCGCGCCCGAGACGTTGGAACTTAGTCTCATTCTCGAGCGGTACGTAGGGACTTGGAAAAATTCCGGTCCAAAAAGTTATTTCGAGTTATTTCGCTTAAAAGCGTTATAAGGTATGAATATTTTTATAGAAATCGTTACGGTTCGACGAATTCTAGTCGAACGTAACGATTTCGTTTTATTTTTTTTAAAAATTGCCCCCTCCGGACCGACATGACCGGGAGGTTGGCACTTCGTCGATCCCCCGGCCGGGACGTAGGGACTTAGAAAAATTCCGGTCCAAAAAGTTATTTCGAGTTATTTCGCTAAAACGCGTTATGATGCGTATATATTTTTACATAAATAGCAATATTATGTATTTCTACGTCGGGATTAAGCGTTTATTTCGTCCCGAGAACTTTAAAAAAAAATTTTTAATCGAACCGTTTTTTCGAATTTTTTCGCTTAAAAGCGTTATAAGGTGCGAATATTCTTGCATAAATCGCTTTAAAATGACGTTTTACGTCGGGATTAAGCGTTTATTTCGTCGCTGGAAAGTTATATACAAAAAAGTACGAACTCGTCCGGGACGTTGGAACTTAGTCTCATTCTGGACCGGTACGTTGGGACTTAGAAAAATTTTCGACCGAAAAGTTTTTTCGAGTTATTTCGTTAAAAAGCGTTATGAGGTATGAATATTTTTATATAAATCGCTATATTATTATATTTTACGTCGGGATTAAACGTTTATTTGGTCCTGAAAACGTTAAAAAAAAATAGTGGACCGACGCGACTCGGCCCGTCGGACTTTGTCATACTCTCCACCGGTACGTAGGGACTTAGAAAAATTTTCGACCGAAAAGTTTTTTCGAGTTATTTCGCTTAAAAGTGTTATAAGGTATGAATATTTTTATATAAATCGCTATATTATTATATTTTACGTCGGGATTAAACGTTTATTTCGTCCCGAAAACGTTAAAAAAAAATTTTTAATCGAACCGTTTTTTCGAATTTTTTCGCTTAAAAGCGTTATAAGGTGCGAATATTCTTGCATAAATCGCTTTAAAATGACGTTTTACGTCGGTATTAAGCGTTTATTTCGTCGCTGAAAAGTTATATAAAAAAAGTATGATCGCGCCCGGGACGTTGGAACTTAGTCTCATTCTGGACCGGTACGTAGGGACTTAGAAAAATTTTCGACCGAAAAGTTTTTTCGAGTTATTTCGCTTAAAAGTGTTATAAGGTATGAATATTTTTATATAAATCGCTATATTATTGTATTTTACGTCGGGATTAAACGTTTATTTGGTCCCGAAAACGTTAAAAAAAAATAGTGGACCGACGCGACTCGGCCCGTCGGACTTTGTCATACTCTCCACCGGTACGTAGGGACTTAGAAAAATTTTCGACCGAAAAGTTTTTTCGAGTTATTTCGCTTAAAAGTGTTATAAGGTATGAATATTTTTATATAAATCGCTATATTATTATATTTTACGTCGGGATTAAACGTTTATTTCGTCCCGAAAACGTTAAAAAAAAATTTTTAATCGAACCGTTTTTTCGAATTTTTTCGCTTAAAAGCGTTATAAGGTGCGAATATTCTTGCATAAATCGCTTTAAAATGACTTTTTACGTCGGGATTAAGCGTTTATTTCGTCGCTGGAAAGTTATATAAAAAAAGTGCGAACTCGTCCGGACGTTGGAACTTAGTCGCATTCTCGAGCGGTACGTAGGGACTTAGAAAAATTTCGGACCGAAAAGTTTTTTCGAGTTATTTCGTTAAAAAGCGTTATGAGGTATGAATATTTTTATATAAATCGCTATATTATTGTATTTTACGTCGGGATTAAACGTTTATTTCGTCCGTGGAAGGTTAAAAAAAAACGGACGGATACGACCGGGCCTTTGGAACTTTGTCTCATTCTGGACCGGTACGTTGGGACTTAGAAAAAATTTCGGCCGGCGGAAAAGTCCGAAATACTTATTTCGAGTTATTTCGTTAAAAAGCGTTATAAGGTATAAATATTTTTGCGGAAACGGTTATATCTCTATTAAATACAACTGGATTAAACGTTTTTTCGAATTTTTTAAAAAATTTGTGTTCGACGAACTGACACGACTGCGATATTTGTTTAATTATTTCGTTAATTAACGTTGCAAGGTATATATTTTTTTGCATATTTCTCGTTGTTTCAACGTGTTCTAATCGATTAAGAACGTGGTTTTTGTCCGTATTCGTTAAAAGAGGTGGTTTACTGATGCGATTTTGAAAAAAAAAAAAAATTAAATTTTTCGATAAAAACTCGTTTAAAATATTAAAATAAGCGGTGCGTTAAAATATCTCGACGATAGGACGTTTTATAACGGTACTTTATTGGAACAAAGTGGTCGAGCGTTTCAGAGACTAAGTCCGACGGTACGTTGGGACTTAGAAAAATTTCGGCCGGCGGAAAAGTCCGAAAAGCTTATTTCGAGTTATTTCGTTAAAAAGCGTTATAAGGTATAAATATTTTTGCAGAAACGGTTATATCTCTATTAAATACAACTGGATTAAACGTTTTTTTTCGAATTTTTTAAAAAATTAGTGTCCGTCGAACTGACACGACTGCGATATTTGTTTAATTTTTTCGTTAATTAACGTTGCAAGGTATATATTTTTTTGCATATTTCTCGTTGTTTTAACGTGTTCTAATCGATTAAGAACGTGGTTTTTGTCCGTATTCGTTAAAAGAGGTGGTTTACTGATGCGATTTTGAAAAAAAAAAAAAAATTAAATTTTTCGATAAAAACTCGTTTGAAATATTAAAATAAGCGGTGCGTTAAAATATCTCGACGATAGGATGTTTTCTAAGG